>NC_057806.1:625610796-625636379 GCF_018294505.1 Triticum aestivum | reverse complement strand
GTGGCATTTCTTTTAAAGCCCTTTCTGTGATGTCGCCCCGACGTCCGACTGTGGCATTTCTTTTAAATCCCTTTCTGTGATGTCGCCCCGACATCCGACTGTGGCATTTCTTTTAAAGCCCTTTCTGTGATGTCGCCCCGACGTCCGACTGTGGCATTTCTTTTAAAGCCCTTTCTGTGATGTCGCCCCGACGTCCGACTGTGGTATTTCATTTAAAGCCCTTTATGTGGTGTCGCTAAGACGCCCAACTGTGGCATCATTTCCTTATATTTATTTATTCACCTTTCGAGGCATCGCTTCAGACACCCGATCGGTATTTATTTATGTTTTGTTGGGATTTCAGGCGGACTACCGCCGTTTCCCTTTTACTTACCTTGTTATGCTAATTTTTTAATGTACATTGGTGAATTATTCATGACGCATCCATGCATGCATTTGTTATATCTTACGTCCGAACTGTCTTGCGAGTACTTTCAAAGTACTCACTGGCTTGTTGATTTGGCCAGATGCTGACGAAGGCGATCTCATGGATGAAGAGTTTGATAGCGATTCCGACACCTAGAGGAGTCCCAGTCAGTCTCGTGCGACCCTGGATTTGGTCACTGTTTTATATCCGCTTCCGCTACCAAATAAATTCATCGAGCCTCACCTCGACGCTCGATGAGATGACAGACTTAGAGTCTTGTATTTCTCTCCCCGATGTGTTTCTCCACCACCGCCCTATCCTCGAGTCAGTAGTATGCCTCCACAGCACTGTGTCATGTCCGCCATTATGTATAATTATTGGCGTGCTTGTAATAATTTGGTTGAGCAACCATAGTTCGACCCTATAATATATTTTATGCTACTGGCTTATTGTATCAAGAATTTGTCTACCAGTGAGGAGGATTTCTCTCATACTGGACTCAAAAGATTGGTTTCTCAATAAATATTTTTATTGGAAAACCGGTCGTGACAAGCTTGGTACCAGAGCCAGGCTGACTGTAGGAAGCCACTAGGTGCGATCGCTAATTGGTTATTAGCATGATTGAGCCTTTTCATATTTCTCTTGATTGTAGTCATTTTCTGTCAGTCAGCATAAATTTATGATCTGACCATGCAGAATTTTTGCCTACTTTTGTAGATGGCCGACAACAGCTGCGAGTCTCAGACCTTCGCCAACGTGCCCGATGGGTTCGTCAAGCTTCTTTCCTTCATCGTTCAGGTCGCGATGGGGCCATCCGTGCGCCCAGTCTTCACACTCTGCCAGCATCGAGTCAACGACAGTCTGACTATGCACCAGGCCGCGGTGCAGTTCAAGGGAGGGCGTGGTGAGTTATGCCGCTTCTGGTTCGTGGGAAGAGCCATGCCTACGGAGAGGCATGCTATGCAGATGGCAGCCCGTGAGGCGATAGCTCGCCTCAGGGATGTCCTTCCCGCGATGAAGACTCGTCGCTACCGCTATCTTCCATGCCATGTGCCTTACACCTGTCACTACGCATACTCCTGCCCCCAGAGGAGAACGAGACGAGGCTTTTGAGATGCTCATTGAGTATCTCCGGGCCCTGGAGGTAGCCTTCGACAACCTGGTGGACGACTTCGTAGCTACTCGCATGGACTCAGTCCATGGCTGTACCGCCAACAGGAGGGAGCTCCTACCCGTCGCACCGCCACTGACTTTGGTCTCGTCCTCAGCATCTTATACGCCTACTCGTCGCCTGCCTTCTACCGAAGAATTCAACCAAGTCATTGCGCCCACCCCAGCGCGCACTGCACCACCCTTCGCGCCCACTCCTGTACGTATAGCTCCGCCCCTGCCAACCGCTCCGTCCACTCTGCGCAACACTACACGTATGGAGCCCATTAGCGAGGAGGAAGTCGAGTCCCCAACCTCGCTACGCCTCGCCCTCGGCAGGGCAAAGGAGGTCGTCAACATCTCTGCCTGAGTACGCTTAGCTGCCATGTAATGTACCGCTTTGTAAGATATGTACATAGGTTGTGAGAAGTAGCCTGTTTGCGCATCATGTAGGATCTGGAGAAGTGCACTAGCCTAAATAACATGTCAGGATTATGTACGCATATCCTGAGTGATGTATTGTATAATTACCGCCCGCATGTAAGATATGTAATGAGCAGTCCTTCTCCGTGCGCAAGTCGATTTGTTTTTCTTAAGTAAGCTGGGTTATTTAGTTTTATTTACCGGCTTTATAATTTTTCCTTTTTTTTGAATTGTTTTTGCGACTCTTTCCGCTTTTCTTATGGGTTTTACAAAATTTATCCCCAGAGTGAAAAAATGTCTCGTCCTTGGACTCGCTCCATGCCAACTCCACCAGAGGAAAATTATGATGCACAACCCAGCAACGAGTTCACTCAGGGACAGTCAAGCCAACAGGGCAGTGAATCGGCACTTTCACAAATGTGCCGCCTTTATGAACAGAGTCAGCAACAACATCGTGAAATGATGAACCAAGTCATCAACATGGGAAATCACCATGGACAGTATCAGCAGCATTCCAAGTTATCTGAGCTACAGAAGACACGTCCTCAAACATTTTCTCACACTGACAAACCTCTTGAAGCCGAGGACTGGCTTCGAGATATGGAGAGGAAATTAATTATTGCAAAATGTTCAGACCCCGAGAAGGTATTGTATGCTCCGCACTATCTCACAGGAGCAGCCGCATCGTGGTGGGAGAATTTTCTGCACATGCATCCCAACGAAAATGACATAACCTGGGATGATTTCAAGGAAGGTTTCCGTGGTGCACACATTCCTAAGAGTATTATGAAAATCAAGAAGAGAGAGTTCGATGACCTCAAACAAAGGAACATGACAGTGTCAGATTACAACAGTCAATTTACTCTATTGTCCCGCTATGCCAATGAAGAGCGTATGACTGAAATCAAGAAGATGGAGAAATTCCTTGACTGTCTGGCGCCCGCGCTTAAATGCCAACTGGTCGTGCACACTTTTCCTGATTTTAAAACACTGGTGGACAAAGCCATTACTCTGGAAAATGAGAGACGCAGTCTGGAAGATATCCGCAAGCGAAAAAGGGACCAGACTAACCATGCTCGCAATCACCGAAGCAGGACAGATTTTCAAAAGGGTGGGACACACAAATCCTCATCCAATGTCTCACGCCCAATCAAGAATTTTCATGCAAGGGACAAGGAATTCACCTATCGCCCCGGTGTTACTTGTTACGCTTGTGGAGAAGAAGGGCACTATGCCAAACAGTGCCCCAAGCCAAGGAACTCAACCCCAAAGCCGAACAACGGCGGCAACAATTCCGCGCCCAAGCGAAACAATTTCAATCCCAATAATAACCACAGGAAGGGTCATCTGAATCACGTAACCAAAGAGGAGGCACAAAATGCTCCGGATATCGTACTCGGTACGTTTCCTGTCAACACAATACCTGCAATGGTTTTGTTTGATTCTGGAGCTTCTCACTCTTTCATTTCGAAAAATTTTGCTTTGCAAAATAATTTTTCGATGCTTCCTTTGAAGAAATCCATGACCATCAAGTCCCCTGGGATTCAGCAAGTTACTCAGAATTACTGCCAGAATGTGATCATTGAGTTCGAAGGATTGGAGTTTCACGCAAATCTTATTGTGTTGGAAAGTAAAGGACTGGATGTCATCCTAGGGATGGATTGGCTAACCACCAATAAGGGTTTTATCGACTATTTCAACAGGACCGTAATTCTCACACACCACCAAGGGAAGACAATAAGAGTATCAGCCAAGGAAGGAAAAATACCCCGGCAACCGAGATTAAATAAGGTGGACGTTTCTGAGCTAAACAAGGTTCCAGTGGTGTGTGAATTTCCAGATGTATTCCCTGAAGAACTACCAGGCATGCCACCAGACCGGGAAATAGAATTCAGCATTGAGCTCGCACCAGGAACCACCCCCATATACAAGAAACCATACAGAATGGCACCATCCGAGTTGATCGAGTTGAAGAAACAAATAAAGGAATTACTGGACAAGGGATACATTCGAGCCAGCTCCTCACCTTGGGGATCACCAATTTTATTTGCCAAAAAGAAGGATGGAACGCTGAGATTGTGTATTGACTATCGAGCACTTAACATGGTCACCATCAAAAACAAATACCCGATGCCAAGGATAAACGATTTGTTTGATCAACTCGCCCAGGCCAAGGTATTCTCAAAAATTGACTTAAGGTCAGGATACCATCAATTGAAGGTACGAATGGAAGATATCCCCAAAACAGCCTTCACCTCCAGATATGGACTGTACGAGTTCACAGTGATGCCATTTGGATTAACTAACGCCCCAGCATATTTTGTTCACCTCATGAACAAAGTATTTATGAAGTTTATGGACAAGTTCGTCGTGGTATTCATCGACGATATTCTGGTATACTCCAAGAGACCAGAAGAGCACGCAGAACATCTCAGGATTGTGCTAGGAGAGCTCAGAAAACACCAATTGTATGCCAAGTTCAGCAAGTGCGAATTTTGGCTAAGACAAGTAGGCTTTCTAGGCCACGTGCTGACCCAAGACGGTATCGCAGTGGACCCAGAGAAAGTCAAGGCCATACTTGGCTGGAAGTCACCGGCCAGCGTAACGGACATATGGAGTTTCTTGGGAATGGCAGGATATTACCGCAGATTTATTGAAGGATTCTCCACCATAGCCAAGCCTATGACACAGTTGCTCAAGAAAGATAAGAAGTTTGAATGGACAGAAGCCTGCGAGAAAAGTTTCCAAGAGCTAAAGCGGAAGTTAACGACAGAACCGGTATTAATTGTACCCGACATACACAAGAATTTTGAAGTACATTGTGACGCGTCCAGAAAGGGTCTCGGATGCGTGTTGATGCAGGAAGGCAAGGTTGTCCCCTACGCTTCAAGGCAACTTCGCAAGCATGAGGAAAACTATCCCACTCATGACTTAGAAATGCCAGCAGTTATTCATGCACTCAAGGAATGGAGGCATTTCTTACTTGTGAATCGATGTGAAATATATACAGATCACAAAAGTCTCAAATATATTTTCACGCAGCCAGAACTAAATTTACGGCAACGACGCTGGTTGGAATTGGTAAAGGATTATGATGTTGGTATCCATTACCATCCAGGAAAAGCAAATGTAGTGGCCGATGCTCTTAGTCGGAACCCCAGCTCCGACGAAAACAATCTGCACAGCTTGAGGCCCGAATTCCAACAAGAATTTGCCAAGCTCAACTTGATAATGGTAGCAGAAGGCACCATATCAAACTTGGAAATACAACCCGACCTTGTGGAGAAAATCAAAGAAGCTCAGCCCAGTCACACCAGCATCGAAGGCATCAAAAGAAAGTTGAGTATGGGCAAGGCCTCGGAATTTGTCATAGACAATGAAGGAATATTATGGTACGGAGAAAGGCTCTGCGTGCCAAACATAGAAGACCTTAAACAGCAAATTTTAGCTGAAGCACACACCACTCCATATTCAATCCACCCTGGAGGAACCAAAATGTATAAGGATATTCAGGAAAGATTTTGGTGGCACGGTATGAAGAGGGACATAGCCACCTTCATTGCATGTTGCGACTCATGTCAACGCATAAAAGCTGAGCATCAGAGACCAGCCGGACTACTACAACCTAACAAAATACCTGAGTGGAAATGGGATGAAATAGGGATGGATTTTATTGTCGGACTACCTCGGTCACGACACGGGAATGATGCCATATGGGTCATCACCGATAGATTAACCAAGGTGGCACATTTCATTCCAGTGAAGACAACCTACAACACTCAGAAGCTTGCCAGGATTTATCTCTCCCGTCTAGTATGTCTGCATGGAGTCCCGAAGACTATAATATCCGACAGAGGCACTCAGTTCGTCTCGAGATTTTGGGAACATTTACAACAGGCTCTGGGAACCCAACTAGCCTTCAGTACCGCATACCACCCACAAACTGATGGACAAACAGAACGCGTAAACCAGGTTTTAGAAGACATGCTGAGAGCATGTGTCCTCACATATGGAACCAGTTGGGAAGAAAGCCTGCCATACGCCAAGTTCGCGTACAACAATAGCTACCAGGCCAGCCTACAAATGGCACCATTTGAGGCTTTATACGGACGAAGATGTCGTACCCCGTTAAATTGGTCAGAGACCGGAGACAGCCACATCTTCGGACCAGACATGCTCAGAGAAGCCGAGGAAAAGGTCAAGCTAATCAGAGACCGACTTAAGACCGCTCAAAGTCGACAGAAGAGTTATTATGATCAGAAACATCGTAGGGTCAGCTTTGAACCCGGTGAGTTCGTATACTTGAGAGTATCCCCTATGAGAGGACTGCAATGGTTTAAGATTAAAGGAAAGTTGGCACCAAGATTCATTAGACAATTCTGCATAGTGGCACGAAGAGGCACTGTAGCCTACCAGCTAGACTTACCCGAGGAATTATCCGATGTCCACGACGTGTTCCATGTCTCGCAATTGAGGAAGTGCGTAAGCAACCCAGAGAAACAAGTATCCCATGAAAACATTGACGTGCAGCCAGACCTCACTTATCGGGAACGTCCCGTAAGAATATTAGAGGAGTCTGAAAGGAGGACCCGACAGAAGACCATCAAGTTTTTCAAAGTCCAATGGAGCAATCACAACGACAGTGAAGCAACTTGGGAAAGCGAGGATTTTCTTCGGACAGAGCATCCACACTTATTTAAGGATCAGCTGAAATCTCGGGGACGAGATTTTTCCTAAGGGGGTAGGTGTTATGACACTCCAAAATTTTAATTTGGTTTTTATCAAAAACTTTGTGGTTTTTGAAAAGAGGCCATTTAAAAAAATTTGTTCCAGAAAATCCTTCCTCTTAAAAAACTTTCTTTTCTTTGGCAAGGATTTTTTTATTTTTTTTTCTTCAAACTGTGGTGTTTGATCTTTTGAAACTTCTTCTCTGTTGGTTCCCTCTCAAATTATTTTGGGAGTTTAATTTGTTTTTCTTTTAAAAAGAAACTCTATGAAAATTTGGGGATTTTCATATCTTGGAAACCACCCATGACTTGGCATTTTTGCCCATGTGGTAAAACCCCTCCAAAACCTCCCCTACTCCTTGTAATCAGCCTAAGTTCTCTGTCCCAACTAATCCAAGCAAGTTTTGGATTTTATTCTAATTATTTTTCCTCTCAAATCAATTCTGTAATTTATTTTGAGCCTTAGTGATTTTCAAAGCAAGTTCCACTTTGCCTTTGAGTTTTTATCCCAAACCAACTCTCCTGGATAGTCCTTTGTACCCACAACCCAGAACCATCTTGATCCACTCCTCCTCTTTTCAAAATTTTCAAAATTCAGTCTCTGCAAGTTTGGACCAGATTTGCCAAATTTGATGAAATTCATATCTACACTCCTCCAAAAATTCCACCAAAAATCATGCAGCCTACTGGAGCAATGAGAAGCCACTCCACCAAAAATCAGCTCAAGGAAAAATCCCCAGAGGCCTAAAACATTCTGTCGAACACCTGAGTTGCACTGTTGCTGTTCAAAATTCAGAAAGATTCAGAGTTCAGTGTCGATCTTCGACAGAGGTTCAGTCACATGCCCATAGTGCCCTTGGCACGTTCCTCGCTGCCTCTTCCTCCTGTCTGGAGCATCCCGCACGCGCGCTTGGCGTCTTCCCGGCGTCGGTGGCGCCCCTGGCCGCCCGCGCCGGCGTGTCTTGCGGTGGCCGAGACCCCGCTACAGCCGACAGGGGGCAAGAACGGCGGCTCAATGCCGTTCCGCGCCGCCCATCGCCCCTCTGCTCTCCGCGTGGCCTCATGCGTGCCAGCGCACGCCCGTGGCACCGCCACCGTGGCCGGCAAGCACGGGACGCGCTCCCTGCCGCCGACGGGCCCGCGCCGCCCCGTTCTATCGAACTCACCCCCAAAGCACCAAACTCCAGCTCGATTAGCACCAAAACGGAACCGTGGACCTCCACGATGACGCCCAACGTCCTAATTACCCCGACCAAGCCCTGCGCCGCCGTAATCGTCACCGGAGACCCCCGTTCACGGCAACCGCCTTGGGCCGCCTATATAAAGGGCCCCCGAGCTCACCCTCGTGCACGCATCATCACCACACCTCACCAACGCCCCGCCAGGCCACTAGGAGGACCTCGAGGAGGTCTCCTCTCCCAACCCCGGCCGCCCCGATCCGCCTCGGCCTCCACCACGATTCGCTCCGGTGAGGCCATCACCGGCGCTCTAACCCCATCAATTACTCCCTCTAGCTACCAGGAGCCTAACCCCCTCCTCAATTTGATCTCTGCAGCCCTCTCCGACGAGTCCCTCGACCACCCGAGCCGCCGTCCGCCGGAGCAAAGCTTGCCGTCGACGTGGTACTCGCCGGCGACCACCACCACCACCAACCGACGCGGAAGGGTGCCCTGAACATGGAGGTACCCTCCGATCCCCCTGCCTCGCCGTGGATCGCCGCCGGCGACCACCGCGGCTCTCGGGCGCCGACGAGCTTCGTCCCCCCCCCCCCATTTGAAAGTTTAAACCTGGCGAGTGGGACCCCACCGTCAGCCTCTCTGCCCTCTCTATTGAATCGTTTTCTGGAAGTGCCTTCGGGCAAAATGCGCTTTCCCCTCTGGGCTGGCGTATTCAACACTGGAACGTTTTCTGTTTTTATAAGCTAGCCCCTGGGAACTTTCTGTTTCATTACAGATGAGTCCCTGGACAAAAACCTTTATAACTTTTAAACAGAAAAGTATTTTTGATTGATTCTTTTTCTGTTCTCTTTAAAATTTTGTCTAGTTTTTTATCAGATTTATTTGAAAAATATTTGGAATACTTTTTGTGCACTCCTTGGTATTTACGATAGCGCGTATATTTTCTTTATACCGTAGATACCGAAGGAGGTGACGGAGCCGCGAACTTCACCGAGCTAGGCTCCGACTACTCTGAACCAGGCAAGCATGTTTGAACTTTTGATATGATGAGTGTCTTGGCATGTTTTGCATTTAGTTAGTTTCATGGCATGTTGAGAAGCATATCGATGAACGTTATTTTATGCAGTATTGAGGTAACTGAGCTCGATGATCCATAAGTGGATGGATGTGAGTATGAATGGCCATGTGTTGGCATGAGGATGGGTAAGATGGCAGTGTCGTAGCATGCCAGTCTTATGCCAGACTATGTGACTTCAGTGTCAAACCGTATCGGTCCAGTTCCTCTCGTTTCCTTCCCTGTACTACCACATGTTTTCCGCAAGGAATATGGTTTAGTAAGTTGCAAACCGCTTTTCTGGTACACACCAAAAGGAGAGGCCGTGATGATGGTTCCATGGCCCTGGATTAAAGCCAGTCATCCGGTCAGGGGGCATGGGTGTTTCCGGTTGGGACCGAGAGGGGGGCACCCCTTAGAGCGCGTGTATATAAATTTGATCCCATTCTATTCGAGATTGTGATCTCCCCGTCTCAAAAGTTTTTCTTGGACGATGTCTAGGGCGATTCCTAGCATCGAGAGGTAGGATGGGTGTGTACTGGTTAGCTGTGTTTTCTTCTGAAATACCGTAAACGGAACTAGTCCTTCGTGACTACGGAAATCCGTTGGCTGTGGGAATAATTTTGTACAAACTCTACAGAGTCATATATTTCTCCAAATCATCTATTCCATGTCCTAGATCGATATTATCTTATCCTGATCAAATGTCAGTTTTGATGACAGAGACTCCAGTGAATCGCATGAGTGCTAAGTCCGGTTAAATGATTATTCCTGTGGATGGACTAACCCATTCATTCTCATGAATTGAACATCTATTATGAGTATTATTTCCTTGCGAATAAAAGCCCTTTCTGTGATGTCGCTCAGACGTCCGACTGTGGCATTGTTGTATTTTACTTTCTTTTAAAGCCCTTTTCTGTGATGTCGCTCATGACGTCCGACTGTGGCATTGTTGTATTTTACTTTATTTTAAAGCCCTTTTCTGTGATGTCGCCCCGACGTTCGACTGTGGCATTTCTTTTAAAGCCCTTTTCTGTGATGTCGCCCCGACGTCCGACTGTGGCATTTCTTTTAAAGCCCTTTCTGTGATGTCGCCCCGACGTCCGACTGTGGCATTTCTTTTAAAGCCCTTTCTGTGATGTCGCCCCAACGTCCAACTGTGGTATTTCATTTAAAGCCCTTTATGTGGTGTCGCTAAGACGCCCGACTGTGGCATCATTTCCTTATATTTATTTATTCACCTTTCGAGGCGTCGCTTCAGACACCCGATCGGTATTTATTTATGTTTTGTTGGGATTTCAGGCGGACTACCGCCGTTTCCCTTTTACTTACCTTGTTATGCTAATTTTTGAATGTACATTGGTGAATTATTCATGACGCATCCATGCATGCATTTGTTATATCTTACGTCCGAACTGTCTTTTGAGTACTTTCAAAGTACTCACTGGCTTGTTGATTTGGCCAGATGCTGACGAAGGCGATCTCATGGATGAAGAGTTTGATAGCGAGTCCGACACCTAGATGAGTCCCAGTCAGTCTCGTGCGACCCTGGATTTGGTCACTGTTTTATATCCGCTTCCGCTACCAAATAAATTCATTGAGCCTCACCTCGACGCTCGATGAGATGACAGACTTAGAGTCTTGTATTTCTCTCCCCGATGTGTTTCTCCACCACCGCCCTATCCTCGAGTCAGTAGTATGCCTCCACACCACTGTGTCATGTCCGCCATTATGTATAATTATTGGCGTGCTTGTAATAATTTGGTTGAGCAACCGTAGTTCGACCCTGTAATATATTTTATGCTACTGGCTTATTGTATCTAGAATTTGTCTACCAGTGAGGAGGATTTCTCTCATACTGGACTCAAAAGATTGGTTTCTCAATAAATATTTTTATTGGAAAATCGGTCGTGACATTTTATATACTTGACAAGGCTCACAAGGCCTTGAAGGGCGCTCATGCTAGCCTCAAGGAGTCTCATGATCAACTCCAAGTGAGGCTAACCAAGGAAAAAGCCACTTTTCCTCTTATGGTTTTAATTGATAATGCAAATGCTACTAACCCGTGTTGTGCACATGTGCATCCTATGGAGGAGAATGCAAAGTTGAAGTAGCAACTTGAGAAAGGCCTTGTGTCTTGCATACAAGGTGAGAAGAACCTCAACGACCTTTTGAGCAATCAAAAGTAAGTTGTGGGCAAGGAGGGAATTGGGATTGCACCCAAGCCCAAGAACAAGAAGAAGAATAACAAGGCCAAACGACCTCCTCCTCTCAAGCAAACATTTTTGAAGGAGGGAGAGGGTTCTTCTAAGGATAAGAAGAACAATGAGAAGGGTGGTGGTGTCAAGAAGGGCAATGCCACCCCTTCCAACAAAGCCGGTGACTTTAACCCTTCTTATGTGTTATGCCGTGCTAGTGATGGGCATGTTTATGCTAAATTTGTTGGTTCTCCTTATGAGTACATTGAATGGTATATTTGGGTTCCTAAGACCCTTGTTACTAACATCAAAGGCCCATTACAAAATGGGTACCTAAAACCAAGCATTGATCTCTTGTAGGTGTGTGCTTCCGGTGGAGAATCATGGTTGCTCGATAGTGGAGCCACAAATCATATGACCGGAAGCAAGGACTTGGTGGTGGACGTGCACAAGATTTCATCTATGCCCACCAATGTCGAGTGGGGTGATGCCTCGTCTTCTAAGGTATTGGGTCTTGGCAAGGTTGTCATTTCTCATGATCTCACGATCGAGAAAGTCATGCTTGTTGAGTCCCTTGCATACAATTTACTTTATGTTCGTCAACTTGCACTCATGGGCTTTGCCACTTTCTTTGATATTGATACCGTGGCCCTCCTGTGGAGCAAAACTCTTAAAGTAGCCTTTGTTGGGCATGTCGAGAATGGTCTTTATGTGATTAACTTTTCGGAGTGACCCACTAAGACCGCGATATGCCTAATGGCTAAAGTTGACGTGGGATGGCTTTGGCATCGCCGTTTATCCCATGTCAATATGAGATCTTTGCAAAGTCTTCTCAAGGAGGACCATATCCGTGGACTAACATATGTTAGCTTTGCTAAAGATCGTGCTTGCAGTGCTTGTATAGAAGGAAAACTACATGAGAAGGCTCACTGTCCCACGACTATCATCTACTCGAAGAGGCCCTTGGAGATCCTTCACTTGGATCTCTTTGGACCTCCATCCTTTGATAGTCTTGGGGTAGAAAGTATTGCTTGGTGATTGTGGGTGATTATTCAAGATACACTTGGGTATATTTCTTCAAGAGGAAGAGTGAGACCCAACAAACCGTCATCGACTTTGCAAATGAAGTTCAACACCAACACAATGCAAAGATCTTGAAGATAAGAAGTGACAACGGCACCGAGATCAAGAACTACACCTTGGATGAGTTTCTTAGTGATGAGGGGATCAAGCATCAATATTCCGCACCTTACACCCCTTAACAAAATGGTGTAGCGGAGAGCAAGAACCGGACATTGATGGATGTGGCAAGGACCATGATGGCGGAGTTCAAGTCTCCATACAACTTTTGGGCCGAAGCCATCAACACCGCGTGTCATGCATCCAATCGGCTCTACCTTGGCAAAGGCTTGAACAAGACTCCATATGAGATAATCACCGGTAACAAGCCCAACCTCAAGTACTTCCGGGTGTTCAGGTGTAAGTGTTTTATTCTCAAGAAAGGTGTCCGTTTGTCTAAATTTGAGGATAGAGCTCATGAGGGCATATTTGTTGGTTATGCTACAAACTCTCATGCTTACCGTGTCCTCAACAAGTCCACCGGACTCATTAAGGAGGCATGTAACATGGAGTTTGATGAGAATAACGGCTCCCAAGTGGAGCAAAGTGGTACTTGTGATGTAGGTGATGAAATTCCTCCACAAGCCATAAGAAGAATGGGTGTTGGTCATATCCTACCCATTGAGGAACCCCTTGTGGCTGAAGGAGAAGGACAATGTTCCACTCAAGTGGAACCATCACCAACCCAATACCCACACACTTCCGAAGAACAAAGTGAAGGCCCTCAACCAAATGAACAAGATCAAGGGCAATATCAACCTCAAGTTGGTGATGAACCACCAAGTGATGCCCAAGGTCAAGTTCTCACCACCGAGCAACTTCAAGCTCAAGAACAAGCTCAAGACAACGCTCAAGGTGATCAAGTTACCGCTCCTCAACTCTCTCCTGAGGAGGAATTGGAGCGTCGTGCCGCCAAGATTGCATCCAAGCTATAGTCAAAAAAATATTACATCCAAGCTCACTACCAAATATCATCTCATGAAGAATGTTCTTGGAACCTTAAGAAAGGGGGTAAGCACTCATAGACAATTAGCAAACTATTGTGAACATCACGTGTTTGTTTCTTGTGTTGAACCCCGAAAGGTCCATGAGGCGCTCGAGGATCCGGATTGGCTTAATGCCATGCACGAAGAACTCAACAACTTTGAGCACAACAAGGTGTGGAGATTGGTGCCAAGGCCAAGCGAGAACCATAATGTCATTGGAACCAAGTGGATATTCAAGAACAAGCAAGATTCTCATGGGATTATTGTTCGCAACAAGGCTCCTTTGGTAGCACAAGGCTACTCCCAAGTCGAGGGTATCGACTACGATGAAACCTTCGCTCCCGTTGCTTGCCTTGAATCTATTCATTTGTTGATTGCTTATGCCTCTCATCATAACTTCAAGTTGCAACAAATGGATGTGAAGAGTGCTTTTCCTAATGGTCCTATTAATGAGTTGGTGTATGTCAAACAACCCCCGAGGTTCGAGGATCCCTATTTCCTCGATCATGTGTACCAACTCGATAAGGCACTATATGGCCTTAAACAAGCCCCACATGCGTGGTGAGCACCTTACCGAGTTGTTGCAAGATCGTAGGTTAGAAATTGGGAAAATTGACCCCACTCTTTTTACTAAGAAGTTCAAAGGGGAGTTGTTTGTATGCCAACTATATGTTGATGATATTATCTTTGGTTCCCCTAACAAAGCTTCCAATGAGAAAGTTGTCGCTCTCATGACCTCGAAATTCAAGATGTCCATGATGGGAGAGTTGAAGTTCTTTCTCGGGTTCGAAATCAAGCAAAGAAGAGAAGGAACCTTCATCAACCAAGCCAAATATACTCAAGACATGCTCAAGAGATTCAAGCTAAGTGATGTCAAGCCGGCTTCCACTCCAATGCCCGTCAAATGCCAACTTGACATAGATCCCAATGGTAAAGCGGTGGATCAAAAGATATATCGCTCCATGATTGGCTCCTTGCTTTACCTCTGTGCATCTAGAACGGACATCATGTTGAGTGTGGTAATTTGTGCTCGGTTTCAAGCCGCACCTAAGGAAAGCCACTATGTGGCGGTCAAGCGAATCTTTCGATATTTGGCTCATACCCCAAACTTTGGCTTATGGTACCCAAGAGGAGCAAACTTCAACCTTGTGGGCTTTTCAGACTCGGATTGGGCGGGAGACAAAGTGGATAGTAAGTCATCTTCCGGAGGGTGCCAATTTCTTGGTTGCTCTTTGGTGAGTTGGTCTTCTAAGAAGCAAAGTTGTGTGTCTCTCTTGTCCACCAAAGCGGAGTATGTGGCCACCGGTAGTTGTTGTGCTCAACTTCTTTGGATGAGGCAAACTTTAAAGGATTATGGTGTCATTTGTGACAAAGTGACTCTTTGGTGTGACAATGAAGTGCCATCAAGATCTCTCTCAACTCGGTGCAACACTTCAAGACGAAGCATATTGAGATTCGGTATCACTTTATCCGGGATCATATTAGGCGAGGGGAGATCGAGTGCAACTATGTCAACACTCATGATAACCTTGCAGATATCTTCATGAAGCCCTTGGATGAAGCAAGATTTCGCAAGTTAAGGCATGAGCTAAATATCATTGATTCGAGCAATGTGGCTTGAACCCTTGCACACCCCACCATACTCATCTTGATGTCTTGTTTAGGTGTAGGCATGGACATAGGGGGAGTGTTGTTCTCTAAATGAACTCTCCCTCCCCCCATTAAGCATAAATTGATCAACTCTTTCACATTAGCCATTTTTTATGGTACTTGTGCTTCAAAGATGATTTTTGGTCATGGGCCCAAGGATAATTTTTTGCGGTGCCATACCAATTGACTCAAACATAGGTGGCTCCGACCACAGCCCTCTCTTTGGAGAGGTTGTGTTCCGTGTTTGGTCCTTGTTGTCTTTTGCCTTTCCCTTGAGCCGTGCTTGTGTTTGAGTTGCCTTGTGTGTGTGCTCTTTTGTGTGTCTGGTTGCTTGAAGGTTGCATTGCAAAGGCCGTGTTCTTCTCTCTTGTTGAAACTTGCACTTTCTTGGGTTTACGATACTACCGTGGCAAGCCATGGTACTACCGCTGGAGATGGGTTGCCCTGTGCGTGCACAGCTGCATCCCAGACATGGTACTACCGCTTCCATCACGGCAGTAATTTTTTACTACCATTGGAAGAGCGGTACTTCCGCCCAGCGAGCGGTACTTCCGCCCGGGCGGTACTACCGCGAGGACCCGCGGTACTACCGCGCTGTCGCGAGAGGGTGGGGCTTAAGTGCGGGGCAGGGGGAGTTCTAACTCCCCCATGCCCATTCATCTCTTTTACCCACCTCGTCTCTGTCTCTCCTGCCCAAGAACAGCGCCAGAGGACCTCGCCAGGTCTCCGTCTCCGGCCGCTCTCCTCGCATTCCGACCGTGGGATCGTTCCCCACCTCGCCCTCTTGCCATGGACCCCGGTATCTCCCCTAGTCCTTCTCTTTTTGTTCCGTTCTTGTGCTTCTAGGTCTTGGGGATATGCATGTGTAGTTCATGTGATTTTTGGCTAAATCCTTGCAAGAGGAGGTTGTAGGAGAGTGCTAGTGCAGTAGATATGCTATTCGGGGTGATACAACAGTGTGGTTTTGATTAACGGTAGTACCGATCTATTTTTTGCGGATATTTCTAGATCTGGAGGTGCAGTTCTTGAGGGATTCGATTCCGTGCGGTACTACCGCTCCTCCTAGAGCACTACTACCACTCGCTCACCCGAGAACCGTCCTCGTGCGATACTATCGCTCCGCTGGAGCGGTACTACCGCCTGGGGCACGGAAGTAAAAAATACTTCCACTCTAGGCGCAGTACTACCGTTTCACCCCGGCACAGTGCTACCTCTTTTAGCACTATGTTGGTTTTCCCCGAAGAGGAAGGGATGATGCAGCAAAGTAGCGTAAGTATTTCCCTCAGTTTTGAGAACCAAGGTATCAATGCAGTAGGAGGCAACGCGCGAGTCCCTCGCACCTGCACAAAACAAATAAATCCTCGCAACCAACGCAAATAGGGGTTGTCAATCCCTATAGGGCCACTTACGAGAGTGACATCTGATAGATATGATAAGATAATATTTTTGGTATTTTTATGATAAAGATGCAAAGTAAAATAAAGGCAAAGTAAATAACTAAGTAGTAGGAGATTGATATGATAAAGATAGACCCGGGGGCCATAGGTTTCACTAGTGGATTCTCTCCAGAGCATAAGTATTCTACGGTGGGTGAACAAATTACTGTTGAGCAATTGACAGAATTGAGCATAGTTATGAGAATATCTAGGTATGATCATGTATATAGGCATTACGTCCGAGACAAGTAGACTGACTCCTGCCTGCATCTACTACTATGTAACATCCCAAATTTTCAATTTGGAATGTTATACACTAGATCATCATGCATAACATATTTTTCTTGCATTTTGGTTGATCCTAGAAATTTCACGCAACTCAAGGACCTTCGGAGAGAGTTGGAGATTTCGTTATTTTCATATTTGAGAGTTTTCTCGAATTTGAAAAGAGGATCATTTGATTTATTTATTTCATCTTCAATAATTTTTCCGATATAAAAAATATAAGAGAGGGAATAATATGACTTTCCCAAAATTGAGGAAAAATGAAGATTTAATGAATAAATCAAATTTTGGTTTTGCCGGAGTTTTGTTTGCTTTTTATTTGGATAGGGAAAAATGCGCGTTTTCGAAAATTGCATTTTAGGCCCGGAGTAAAGTTCATTTGTTCGACTCATTGTCAGGAGTCGGGGAAAATTTACTTTAGGTTTTTCGGAGTTCGCTTAGTTAGTTTTCTTTTTGTTTTTCTGCACGGAACCATTAAAAAAAATCTTTGCAGCGCCCTGGGCCAAGGCCCAGCCAGCAGGCCGGCCGGCCAGGCCCCAGCCCCAGCCGCGCGCGCGCCAGGCGCCAGGCGCAGGCAGCCGCCGCCTCTCGCTCTAGGCCGAGTCCCAGCGGGACTCTAGGCCGGTTAGCCCCCCCTCTTTCCTTGTTTCTTTTTCTTTTGCTTGCCCCCTACCCCAAGTCTCCTCTCCCCTCACCTATATAAATACCAACACCCCTCCCTCTCCTCACATCAAAACCCCAAGCCCCTCTCCTCCTAAGCCGCAGCAAGCAGCAGCGCGCAGCCCCAAGCCGCCGCCTTAGCCGCGTCGCCCCGCGCCTAAGCCGCCGCCGCCGCCCTTAGCCGCCGCCGCCCGGAGCCCGCCTCCCGAGGTAGCCGCGCCTCTCTTTTTATTCCCCGGTCCGGTTTTTCCTAAAAGAACCGTTCCGTTTTCTCTCCGATTCTTTTCTTTTTCTTCCGGTTTTTGTTTCGGTTTTCTTCCGAAACCCTAGATCGGTTTTCCGTTTCTTTTTCGGTTTCTTTTCCGAAAACCCTAGATCGGTTTTCTTTCTTCTTTCGGACCATTCGTCTCAACGAACGTGATCACCGATTGTTCCCGGTTAATGAACGTCCGTTCGTTTAACCGTTCATCTCTTTTCTTTTCGTCGGATTTATTCCGCGATCGTGATCTTAGATCCGATCTTCGTTCTAGTCTTTCTTCCCGCTCGTTTATCGGAATCAGGTGATTCAAGCGCCTGGAGTTTCGTTTCGAAACCGCCGTTCCTTCTAATCAACTTAAACAAGTTTTTGCCCCGGTAAAATTTGACCTAGATTTAACTAGCTAGAACTGAGTTGTTTTCTTCCACCGTTTGTTTTCCGTTGTTTTGTTCGGTTCGTTCTTTCTTTGCAACCGGAGTTCTTAAGTTGAACTTTCTGGTTCAATCTCTTGTTCGAGTTTTACCTGTGCATTAGACGAGTACTTATTGTATGCTTGTTGTTTGTCTGCGATAGATTACCCGGATTGCGCCGCTTGTTACTTCGATTCCCTAGGTCTCGCGGATCATCAGCAAGGCAAGTAACACTTTGATCATACCTTTTCTACAACCCATGTTTTATTGCATTAGATCAATCCTCTCACATTGCATGATTAGGATCTAATTAAATTGTGGGATGGGACGTAGATGAGGTAGTACCTATTACCTGTATTATTATGAAACCTTTGGGAGTTACTTCTACACTTGCTATTTATGCCATGATATGCTAGTAGACATGGATTGGGTGAGTGATATCCATGACAGATGTGAGTTGATAATTTTAATGGTTTATCTAAGGTGGCAACTTAAACACACATCTGGGTGGATTGAGGCACCTGATGTCTATCAGGACTTGCCTGTTTTTTTGGACCGCCACCCAGGCTCAAAGGGATCATAAGATCTTTCATGCTAGAAACTTCCGTGTGCAGCCACAAGCCATTATGGGCTCTGGCATAGTTTATTAAGTCGTGCGAACTCTTACGGGTAGACTAGCAGATGTAGGGGAAAGTAGGTGTACCGGTCTACCGACATGTAAGGTGCTAGTGCTTCTGAAAGACTGTGTCTCGGTCATCCGTCTTCTCAAACACCATGTAGTGCGAGAAACCAAACGGAGGCGATCGAGTCTTGTGGGGAAAAGTGTGCAAACCTCTGCAGAGTGTACAAACTAATCATGATTAGCCGTGTCCCCAGTTATGGACAACTTGAGTATCTAGTACTTGACTATCATGTCAATCTCATCATGTTACTTCTAATTAATGTTGTTGGGTTTTAATTGTTCACTTAATTGGGATCGGAATGCTGTCAACCATTCTCGATGTTTAACAACCACCATGATAGTTAAATAAATTTATTCCTTTGCAGTAGGGAAAAACTGGCTTGACGCAAGACTGTAACCATAGAGCTTTCCACCAGCCATATATGCATGTAGTATAGCTGTTTCATTCCATTACTCTCTATGTGTTACTTTGCCAGCATATTCCATGTGCTGGCCCGTTTTCGGGCTGCAACTTTCATGTTGCAGACTTTTCAGACGACGAGTAAGGTGCTTTTAGGTCGTGGTTCTATACTCAGTGATGCCGTTGGAGTTGATGGACCCATTTATCTTTCGAGTCTTCCGCTGTTATCGTTATTAGATGGCCTTAAGCCATATTTATTGTAATAAGTTCTCTTTGAGACAACGATGTAATAAGTGTGTGATTGCCACTCTGCTATAAATCCTTCGATGTACTGTGTGGTGTCAGCATTACTGATCCAGGGATGACACTTGAGCACAGAGCACTTGATCCATTTGGGTCGGGTCGCTACAGAGATGGTATCTGAGCACACGCTGACTATAGGACACGACAACTAAGTTAAAGCCATATATCACCATTCTCTTCTCATTTTCTAACTCCTCATCTTTTCTACTCTTTTAGGATGACGAACGTGAAGATTAAGTATGCTCAACCGGATGAAGGCACACCTTTTGGATTTCACTTGAAGGAAGTCACCAAGTACCTGAACATTGGACTACCAAGCTTCACCGGGACCTTCAACGCCACTCTGCCTGAAGAGGAGCGTTGGAAGATTCAAGCTCACATTCCGGGAAGGACATTCGCGCCAATCACAAAGCCTATAGATAGTGTTTTCAATGCACCAACCTGGAGTCTGGGAAAGAGCATGGCAGCTCATATCACCATAGGACGCATTGGAGAAGTTTACCAAGAAGACCTCAAGGACACTATCTACCAGAATTGTGGACGCCGAGATGAGCAATGGGAGTTAGTCAGCACCAAGAAGGATAGATCCATTGCATCATTCATCCAGGAGTTAAACCAGCACATTCGACACCACGAGAACCAGATGTGCAATGATATGATAGAGTTGAAGAATACGAAGGCAAGGATCATCGAGCTAGAAGGAGAACTGAAGTCTACACGCAAGGACTACATGGACGAGATCGTAGCTCTAGCAAGACACAATGGCGATCTTAAGCAGGAGATTGAAGAACTCAAGAGGAAGTTAGCATCCAGGAAGGAAGACATGTACGTCGCATGTCCGGACAACTACATCGTCATCGACGACACCGATTCGGATCCAAGTGAACCCGACTTTGAAGACGAAGCTGGAGCAGATATCATGGAGTCTTCCACTGGTTCAAATTTCTAGATGACCACCAGATAGTAGTAGTATTCCCCCATGTAAACATTATAGTTCGAGCACTTTTGCGATAGTTTTAAGACCGACTGTAAGCCCTTGTTTGATTGAATGAAGTGATTTTGTGTGCATTTGCTCATGTGCATTGGGGTAGTGTTTTCCCTTTAGACCTCACTCTATTCTCAATTCTCGTCTTTCCTAAACCCTCAGATGCCTCCGAGACGTGACAATGGATTCCCACCGGAGCTCACTCAGTTGATCCAGCAACAGAATCAATTGATGCAGATGTTAGTCCAGAACTAGCAGAACAACAACAACAACCGACCACCACCACCACCTGTTGACCACTTAGCCCGTTTCCTTAGGCTGAATCCGTCGGTGTTTTCCAGTAGCACCGAGCCAATAGTAGCAGACGATTGGCTCCGCAAGATAGGAAGGGAGTTGACCACTGCAGGATGCACGGATGGTGAGAAAGTAAAGTTTGCCGCTCACCAGCTTGACGGACCCGCGGCAGCATGGTGGGAGAATTTCACAGCCACTTACCCAGTTGACACTATCACATGGGATCAGTTTTAGCAAGCTTTCCGCACTGCCCATGTTTCAGCAGGAGCTATGGCCTTAAAGAAGCGTGAGTTTCGCAACTTACGCCAAGGAGGAAGGACAGTTGGCCAGTACATTGACGATTTCAGCAAGTTAGCACGTTATGCCCCAGATGACGTTGCTACGGATGCTGCTAAGCAGGAGAAGTTTCTGGGAGCACTGAATGATGAACTAAGCATGAAATTGATGGTAGCAAGTTTCAACAACTACTAGGAGTTGGTAGATCGTGCCATCATGATTGAAGGAAAGCAACAGCAGATTGAAAACCGTAAGAGGAAGTATGGATAACGGAAGTATAACTCTGGAGCCCAGCAGAAGCCCCGCTTTACCCCTAAACCGGGATTTCAGTTTCAGCACACCCATGGAGGAGGTAGTTCGCACAACCATAACGGCCACAAGAATGGTAATGGGAATGGAGGAAGCAACGGCCAGAACCGGACCACCCCATCGACCCCAACCAAGAGAGATCTGAGTCAAGTCACCTGTTTCAAGTGTTCCAAGACCGGACATTATGCCAATGAATGTCCCGAAGGCCAGAATGGAAATGGCAATGGAAGCTCTGGGAAGAAGTCGAACCCTTTCAATAGGGGACAGGTGAACCACATTAATGTGGAGGAGGTTGAAGATCAGCCCGATGCAGTAATCGATAAGTTTTTGGTTAAGTCATTTACTGCACTCGTTCTTTTCGATACTGGTGCATTGCATTCATACATATCAAGGGGATTTGTGGAAAAGTATAGCCTGCCCACTAGGATTCTTAAAACACCTATACTAGTAAGCTCGCCAGGAGCAGAGTACATGGCCATACAAGGATGTTTCCAAGTACCATTAAGTATAGGAAGGCATGTTTTCCCAACGGATTTAATTATTCTGGAATCCCAAGGTCTGGATGTGATTCTTGGTATGGACTGGCTGTCGATGTATGGAGGAAACATCGATTGCGCCAGTAAGACAATTTTGCTTTCCACACCAGAAGGAAGAAGGATCAAGTATGTATCCCGGCATGTGCCAAATAGGACACAAGTAAACAGCCTAACAGGAGTTGTGCAAAGAAGTACCAGTGGTAAAGGATTTTCCTAATGTATTTCCTGAGGAATTACCAGGCATGCCACCAGATAGAGACATTGAGTTTTTGATTGAGTTATTGCCAGGTACAGGCCCAATATCGAAGCGACCGTACCGGATGCCAGCAAAGGATTTGGTGGAAATTAAGAATCAGATTAAGGAGTTATTGGATAAAGGTTACATTCGCCCAAGTTCTTCGCCTTGGGGATCACCCATACTTCTAGTGGAAAAGAAGGATGGATCATTAAGGATGGTTGTAGATTATCGGGGATTGAATGAAGTAACCATCAAGAACAAGTATCCACTGCCAATGATCAACGATCTGTTTGCTCGGTTGCAAGGAGCTAAAGTGTTTTCCAAGATCGATTTGCGATCAGGGTACCATCAATTGAAGATTCGAGAGCAGGACAAACCTAAGACAACATTCACCACAAGATATGGATTGTATGAGTATACCGTTATGTCATTTGGATTGACTAACACACCTGCCTATTTTATGAACCTGATGAACAAAGTGTTTATGGAGTTTTTGGATAAGTTCGTCGTAGTGTTCATTGATGACATCCTTGTTTATTCAAAGAATGAAGAGGAGCATAAGGAACATTTGCGTTTGGTTTTGAAGAAACTAAGGGAACATCAGTTATACGCCAAATTCAGCAAATGTGAGTTTTGGTTGAAGGAGGTTGGATTCCTCGGACACGTTATATCCAGAGAAGGTATAGCAGTCGACCCCACTAAGGTTGAGACCGTAACCAAATGGGAAGCACCAACAACAGTTGGAGGGATCCGGAGTTTTCTTGGACTCGCAGGATACTACCGGAGGTTTATTGAGAATTTCTCAAAGATTGCGAAGCCTATGACTGAATTGTTGAAGAAGGATACTAAGTTCAATTGGACTGAGGAATGTGAGGCTAGCTTCCAGGAGTTGAAGAAACGCTTGGTTACCTCACCAGTATTGATTTTGCCAGATCAGACCAAGGATTATGAGGTGTATTGTGACGCTTCACGTCGAGGACTTGGAGCAGTGCTTATGCAGGAAGGAAGAGTTGTTTTGTATGCTTCACGACAACTGAAGCCTCATGAGTTGAATTATGCCACGCATGATTTGGAGTTAGCAGCCGTAGTGCATGCATTGAAGACGTGGAGACATTTCCTCATTGGAAATCATTGTGAGGTGTACACGGATCACAAGAGTTTGAAGTACATTTTCACTCAGAAGGAGTTGAACCTCCGACAAAGGAGATGGTTGGAGCTCATCAAGGATTATGACATGAGAATGCATTACCATCCCGGAAAAGCTAATGTGGTAGCTGACGCATTGAGCCGTAAGAGCCATGTCAACACCATAGTGACGGGAGAAGTACCAAAGGAGTTAGCAGAAAACCTTCGTGAGCTATGTTTGGAAATAGTTCCGAGAGGCTATGTAGCAGCATTGGAGATTCAGTCAACATTGATGGATAAGATCAGAGAAGCTCAGAAATCTGACAAGGAGATTACTGCGATAAAAGAGAAATTGAGCGAAGGAAAAGGCAAAGGGATTTCGTGAGGATGAGCACGATACCTTATGGTTTGAAGACCGTGTTTATGTGCCCAATGACCCGGAGATCAGGAAGTTGATTTTGCACGAGGCACATGATTCACCGTATTCAATTCACCCAGGAAATACCAAGATGTATTTGGATTTGAAGGAAACATTCTGGTGGACCGGAATGAAGAAGGATATTGCAGCATATGTAGAAGTTTGTTACGTATGTCAGAGAGTAAAGGCAGAGCATCAGAAGCCAGCAGGATTGTTACAACCATTGCCGATACCACACTGGAAGTGGGATAAGATAGGCATGGATTTTATCACAGGACTACCCAGGACGAAAGCAGGCTATGACTCGATATGGGTAGTAGTTGATCGTTTGACGAAGGTAGCACATTTTATCCCAGTTAAGACCACTTACACCAGTGCTAAGTTGGCAAAGATATACATGACTAGGATCATTTGTTTGCATGGAGTTCCGAGGAGTATCGTATCAGATAGAGGAACCCAGTTTACCTCAAAGTTTTGGAATCAGTTGCATGAAACTTTAGGAACCAGACTAGAGTTCAGCACAGCTTTTCATCTACAGACAGATGGACAGACCGAGAGAGTCAATCAGATTTTGGAAGATATGCTGAGAGCTTGTGCACTAGATTATGGATCTAGTTGGGACGATAACTTGCCGTATGCGGAGTTTTCTTATAACAACAGTTACCAAACCAGTTTGAAGATGGCACCTTTCGAAGCTTTATACGGAAGGAGGTGCAGGACACCGTTGTCATGGGACAAAGTTGGAGACCGTCAATTCTTTGGACCGGATTTGATTAAGGAGTCTGAACGGGAAGTTAAGTTGATTCGAGATAGGCTCAAGGTAGCCCAGTCCAGGAAGAAGAGCTACGCAGATTCTAAATGCAAGGAGACAGTTTACGAAACTGGAGACAGAGTTTATCTCCGAGTATCCCCACTTCGAGGAGTTAAGCGCTTTGGAGTTAAGGGAAAATTAGCACCACATTTCGTTGGACCGTATAAGATCCTGCAACGTATGGGAGAAGTCGCTTATAGGTTGGAATTAACAGAGGGACTGTCAGGAGTTCATGATGTACTCCATGTTTCTCAGCTGAAGAAATGTCACGCCGAGATGGCGGAGGTACCGCTAAGAGATACCGTGCCACTCGAAGCGATTCAGTTGAAGGACGACTTAACGTATGAGGAGAAGCCAGTCAAGATTCTCGATTATACCATTAGAGTTACTCGCAGCAAGGTTATCAAGTTTTGCAAAGTTCAGTGGAACCACCACTCAGAGGATGAAGCCACCTGGGAGAGAGAACAAGATTTGCTCAAGGACCACCCTCACCTATTTTCTAGCCAACCCGAATCTCGAGGGCGAGATTCATCTTAAGGGGGGTAGGTTTGTAACATCCCAAATTTTCAATTTGGAATGTTATACACTAGATCATCATGCATAACATATTTTTCTTGCATTTTGGTTGATCCTAGAAATTTCACGTAACTCAAGGACCTTCGAAGAGAGTTGGAGATTTCATTATTTTCATATTTGAGAGTTTTCTCGAATTTGAAAAGAGGATCATTTGATTTATTTATTTCATCTTCAATAATTTTTCCGATATCAAAAATATAAGAGAGGGAATAATATGACTTTCCCAAAATTGAGGAAAAATGAAGATTTAATGAATAAATCAAATTTTGGTTTTGCCGGAGTTTTGTTTGCTTTTTATTTGGATAGGGAAAAATGAGCGTTTTCGAAAATTGCATTTTAGGCCCGGAGTAAAGTTCATTTTGTTCGACTCGTTGTCAGGAGTCGGGGAAAATTTACTTTAGGTTTTTCGGAGTTCGCTTAGTTAGTTTTCTTTTTGTTTTTCTGCGCGGAACCGTTAAAAAAATCTTCGCAGCACCCTGGGCCAAGGCCTAGCCAGCAGGCCGGCCGTCCAGGCCCCAGCCCTAGCCGTGCGCGCGCCAGGCGCAGGCAGCCGCCGCCTCTCTCTCTAGGCCGAGTCCCAGCGGGACTCTAGGCCGGTTAGCCCCCCCCCCTCTTTCCTTGTTTCTTTTTCTTTTGCTTGCCCCCTACCCCAAGTCTCCTCTCCCCTCACCTATATAAATACCAACACCCCCC
>NC_057806.1:625608973-625610493 GCF_018294505.1 Triticum aestivum | reverse complement strand
GCCATAGCAAGCAGCAGCGCGCAGCCCCAAGCCGCCGCCTTAGCCGCGCCGCCCCGCGCCTAAGCCGCCGCCGCCGCCCTTAGCCGCCGCCGCCCGGAGCCCGCCTCCCGAGGTAGCCGCGCCTCTCTTTTTCTTCCCTGGTCCGGTTTTTCGTAAAAGAACCGTTCCGTTTTCTCTCCGATTCTTTTCTTTTTCTTCCGGTTTTTGTTTCGGTTTTCTTCCGAAACCCTAGATCGGTTTTCCATTTCTTTTCCGGTTTCTTTTCCGAAAACCCTAGATCGGTTTTCTTTCTTCTTTCGGACCGTTCTTCTCAACGAACGTTATCACCGATTGTTCCCGGTTAACGAACGTCCGTTCGTTTAACCGTTCATCTCTTTTATTTTCGTCGGATTTATTCCGCGATCGTGATCTCAGATCCGATCTTCGTTCTAGTCTTTCTTCCCGCTTGTTTATCGGAATCAGGTGATTCAAGCGCCTGGAGTTTCATTTCGAAACCGCCGTTCCGTCTAATCAACTTAAACAAGTTTTTGCCCTGGTAAAATTTGACCTAGATTTAACTAGCTAGAACCGAGTTGTTTTCTTCCGCCGTTTGTTTTCCGTTGTTTTGTTCGGTTCGTTCTTTCTTTGCAACCGGAGTTCTTAAGTTGAACTTTCTGGTTCGATCTCTTGTTCGAGTTTTACCTGTGCATTAGACGAGTACTTATTGTATGCTTGTTGTTTGTCTGCGATAGATTACCCGGATTGCGCCGCTTGTTACTTCGATTCCCTAGGTCTCGCGGATCATCAGCAAGGCAAGTAACACTTTGATCATACCTTTTCTACGACCCATGTTTTATTGCATTAGATCAATCCTCTCACATTGCATGATTAGGATCTAATTAAATTGTGGGATGGGACGTAGATGAGGTAGTACCTATTACCTGTATTATTATGAAACCTTTGGGAGTTACTTCTACGCTTGCTATTTATGCCATGCTATGCTAGTAGACGTGGATTGGGTGAGTGATATCCATGACAGATGTGAGTTGATAATTTTAATGGTTTATCTAAGGTGGCAACTTAAACACACATCTGGGTGGATTGAGGCACCTGATGTCTATCAGGACTTCCTGTTTTTTTGGACCGCCACCCAGGCTCAAAGGGATCATAAGATCTTTCATGCTAGAAACTTCCATGTGCAGCCACAAGCCATTATGGGCTCTGGCATAGTTGATTAAGTCGTGCAAACTCTTACGGGTAGACTAGCAGATGTAGGGGAAAGTAGGTGTACCGGTCTACCGACATGTAAGGTGCTAGTGCTTCTGAAAGACTGTGTCTCGGTCATCCGTCTTCTCAAACACCATGTAGTGCGAGAAACCAAACGGAGGCGATCGAGTCTTGTGGGGAAAAGTGCGCAAACCTCTGCAGAGTGTACAAACTAATCATGATTAGCCGTGTCCCCGGTTATGGACAACTTGAGTATCTAGTACTTGAATATCATGTGAATCTCATCATGTTACTTCTAATTAATGTTGTTGGGT
>NC_057806.1:625607558-625608963 GCF_018294505.1 Triticum aestivum | reverse complement strand
GTTGAGATTCACATGATATTCAAGTACTAGATACTCAAGTTGTCCATAACCGGGGACACGGCTAATCATGATTAGTTTGTACACTCTGCAGAGGTTTGCGCACTTTTCCCCACATGACTCGATCGCCTCCGTTTGTTTTCTCGCACTACATGGTGTTTGAGAAACGGATGACCGAGACATAGTCTTTCAGAAGCGCTAGCACCTTACATGTGGGGTAGACCGTACCACCTATAACCCCTACATTTGCTAGTCCACCCCGTAAGAGTTCGCACAACTTAGTCAACTATGCTAGAGCCCATAGTAGCATGTGGCTGCACACGGAAGTTGCTAGCATGAATTATCTTATGATCCCTTTGAGCCTGGGTGGCGGTCCAAAATAAAACAGGCAAGTCTTGATAGACATCAGGTGCCTCAATCCACCCAGATGTGTGTTTAAGTTGCCACCTTAGATAAACCATTAGAATTATCAACTCACATCTGTCATGGATATCACTCACCCAATCCACGTCTACTAGCATAGCATGGCATAATGAGCAAACGTAGAAGTAACTCCCAAAGGTTTCATAATAATACAGGTAATAGGTACTACCTCGTCTACTTCCCATCCCACAATTTAATTAGATCCTAATCATGCAATGTGAGAGGATTGATCTAATGCAATAAAACATGGGTTGTAGAAAAGGTATGATCAAAGTGTTACTTGCCTTGCTGATGATCCGCGAGACCTAGGGATTCGAAGTAACAGGCGGCGCAATCCGGGTGATCTATCGCAGACAAACAACAAGCATACAATGAGTACTCATCTAATGCACAGGTAAAACTCGAACAAGAGAACGAACCAGAAGTTCAACTTAAGAACTCCGGTTGCAAAGAAAGAACGAAACGAACAAAGAAACGGAAAAACAAATGGCGGAAGAAAACAACTCGGTTCTAGCAAGTTGAAACTAGGTCAAATTTTACTGTAGCAAAAGCTTGTTCAAGTTGATTAGACGGAACGGCGGTTTCGAAACGAAACTCCAGGCGCTTGAATCACCTGATTCCGATAAACGAGCGGAAAGAAAGACTAGAACGAAGATCGGATCTGAGATCACGATCGCGGAATAAATCCGACGAAAAGAAAGAAAAGAATGGTTAAACGTACGGACGTTCATTAACTGGGAAAGATCGGTGATCACGTTCGTTGAGACGAACGGTCCGAAAGAAGAACGAAAACCGATCTACGGTTTCGGAAGAGAACCGAAACAAAACCGGAAGAAAAAGAAAAGAAAATCGGAGAGAAAACGGAACGGTTCTTTTAGGAAAAACCGGACCAAGGAGAGGAAAAAGAGAGGCGCGGCTACCTCCGGCGAGGCTCCGGCGAGGGCGGGGCAAAGGTGGCGGCGGCGGCGGCTATAGGCGGCGGCAG
>NC_057806.1:625493225-625607253 GCF_018294505.1 Triticum aestivum | reverse complement strand
GGCGGCTTGGGGCTGCGCGCTGCTGCTTGCTGCGGCTTAGGAGGAGAGGGGGCTTGGGGTTTTGGTGTGAGGAGAGGGGGGGTAGAGGGGTATTTATATTGGTGAGGGGAGGGGGTTTCTTGGGGTAGGGGACAAGAAATAGAGTAGGAAAAGGAAAATGAAACAAAGGAAAGAGGGGGCTAGAACCGGCCTTGAGTCCCTCTGGGACTCGGCCTGGGCGAGGGGAGGCGGCGGCTGGCGCCTGGCGCGCAGCGCTGCTGGGGGCGGCGGCTGGCTGGGCCTTTGGCCCGGCTGGCCTGCGGGAGTTCCTTTCTTTTTTTTTTAAATAATTCCGCGCGCAGAGAAATAAAGAAAAATAAAACTAAACAAACTCCAAAAATACTAAAGTAAATTTTCCCCGACTCCTAAAAATGAGTCGAACAAAATGAACTTTACCCCGGACCTAAAATGCAATTTTTTTGAAATCGCGCATTTTTCCCTATCCAAATAAAATGCAAATAAACACCGGAAAACACAAATTAATTTATGCATTAGATCTTCATTTTCCTAAATTTTGGGAAAGTCATATTATTCCCTCTCTCATTTTTGATATAGGAAAAATAATTGAAGATGAAATATATAAATCAAATGATCCTCTTTTCCAACATTTGAGAGAACTCAAATATGAAAATAACGAAATCTCCAACTCTCTCCATGGGTCCTTGAGTTGCGTGAAATTTCTAGGATCAACCAAAAATGCAAGAAAATATGCTATGCATGATGATCTAATGCATAACATTCCAAATTGAAAATTTGGGATGTTACAAACCTACCCCCCTTAAGATGAATCTCGCCCTCGAGATTCGGGTTGGCTAGAAAATAGGTGAGGGTGGTCCTTGAGCAAATCTTCTTCTCTTTCCCAGGTGGCTTCATCCTCTGAGTGGTGGTTCCACTGAACTTTGCAAAACTTGATAACCTTGCTGCGGGTAACCCTGCTGGCATAATCGAGAATCTTAACTGGCTTCTCCTCATACGTTAAGTCGTCCTTCAACTGAATCGCTTTGAGTGGCACGGTAGCTCTTAGCGGTACCAACGCCATCTCGGCATGACACTTCTTCAGCTGAGAAACATGGAATACATCATGAACTCCTGACAGTCCCTTTGGTAATTCCAACTTATAAGCGACGTCTCCCATACGTTGCAAGATCTTATACGGTCCAACGAAACGCGGTGCTAATTTTCCCTTGACTCCAAAGCGCTTAACTCCTCGAGGTGGGGATACTCGAAGATAAACTCTGTCTCCGGTTTCGTAAACTGTCTCCTTGCGTTTAGAATTTGCGTAGCTCTTCTGCCTGGATTGGGCTACCTTGAGCCTATCGCGAATCAACTTAACTTTCCGTTCAGACTCCTTAATCAAATCTGGTCCAAAGAATTGACGGTCTCCTACTTCGTCCCATGACAACGGTGTCCTGCACCTCCTTCCGTATAAAGCTTTGAAAGGTGCCATCTTCAAACTGGTTTGGTAACTGTTGTTATAAGAAAACTCAGCATACGACAAGTTATCATCCCAACTAGATCCATAATCTAGTGCACAAGCTCTCAGCATATCTTCCAAAATCTGATTGACTCTCTCGGTCTGTCCATCTGTCTGCAGATGAAAATTTGTGCTGAACTCTAGTCTGGTTCCTAAAGTTTCATGCAACTGATTCCAAAACTTTGAGGTAAACTGGGTTCCTCTATCTAATATGATACTCCTCGGAACTCCATGCAAACAAATGATCCTAGTCATGTATATCTTTGCCAACTTAGCACTGGTGTAAGTGGTCTTAACTGGAATGAAATGTGCTACCTTCGTCAAACGATCAACTACTACCCATATCGAGTCATAGCTTGCTTTCGTCCTGGTAGTCCCGTGATAAAATCCATGCCTATCTTATCCCACTTCCATTCGGGTATCGGCAATGGTTGTAACAATCCTGCTGGCTTCTGATGCTCTGCCTTTACTCTTTGACATACGTCACAAACTGCTACATATGCTGCAATATCCTTCTTCATTCTGGTCCACCAGAATGTTTCCTTTAAATCCAAATACATCTTGGTATTCCCTGGGTGAATCGAATACGGTGAATCATGTGCCTCTTGCAAAATCAACTTCCTGATCTCCGGGTCATTGGGCACATATACACGGTCCTCAAACCATAAGGTATCATGCTCATCCTCACGAAATCCTTTTGCTTTTCCTTCGCTCAATTTCTCTTTTATAGCAGCAATCTCCTTGTCAGATTTCTGAGCTTCTCTGATCTTATCCATCAATGTTGACTGAATCTCCATTGCTGCTACAAAGCCTCTCGGAACTATTTCCAAACATAGCTCACGAAGGTTTTCTGCTAACTCCTTTGGTACTTCTCCCGGCACTAGGGTGTTGACATGGCTCTTACGGCTCAATGCGTCAGCTACTACATTAGCTTTTCCTGGATGGTAATGCAATCTCATATCATAATCCTTGATGAGCTCCAACCATCTCCTCTGTCTGAGGTTCAACTCCTTCTGCGTGAAAATGTACTTCAAACTCTTGTGATCCGTGTACACCTCACAATGATTTCCAATGAGGAAATGTCTCCACATTTTCAATGCATGCACTACGGCTGCTAACTCCAAATCATGTGTGGCATAATTTAACTCATGAGGCTTCAGTTGTCGTGAAGCATATGAAACAACTCTTCCTTCCTGCATAAGCACTGCTCCAAGTCCTCGACGTGAAGCGTCGCAATACACCTCATAATCCTTGGTCTGATCTGGCAAAATCAATACTGGTGAGGTGACCAAACGTTTCTTCAACTCCTGGAAACTAGCCTCACACTCCTCAGTCCATTTGAACTTAGTATCCTTCTTCAACAACTCCGTCATAGGCTTCGCAATCTTTGAGAAATTCTCAATAAATCTCCGGTAGTATCCTGCGAGTCTAAGAAAACTCCGGATCTCTCCAACTGTCGTTGGTGATTCCCATTCGGTTAGGGTCTCAACCTTAGTGGGGTCAAGTGCTATACCTTCTCCGGATATAACGTGTCCGAGGAATCCAACTTCCTTCAACCAAAACTCACATTTGCTGAATTTGGCGTATAACTGATGTTCCCTTAGTTTCTCCAAAACCAAACGCAAATGTTCCTTATGCTCCTCTTCATCCTTTGAATAAACCAGGATGTCATCAATGAACACTACGACGAACTTATCCAAAAACTCCATAAACACTTTGTTCATCAGGTTCATAAAATAGGCAGGTGCGTTAGTCAATCCAAATGACATAACGGTATACTCATACAGTCCATATCTTGTGATGAATGTTGTCTTAGGTATGTCCTGCTCCCGAATCTTCAATTGATGGTACCCTGATTGCAAATCGATCTTGGAAAACACTTTAGCTCCTTGCAACCGATCAAACAGATCGTTGATCATTGGTAGTGGGTACTTATTCTTGATGGTTACTTCATTCAATCCCCAATAATCTACAACCATCCTTAATGATCCATCCTTCTTTTCCACTAGAAGTACGGGTGATCTCCAAGGCGAAGAACTTGGGCGAATGTAACCTTTATCCAATAACTCCTTAATCTGGTTCTTAATTTCCACCAAATCCTTTGCTGGCATCCTATATGGTCTCTTTGATATTGGCCCAGTGCCTGGCAATAACTCAATCAAAAACTCAATGTCTCTATCCGGTGGCATGCCTGGTAATTCCTTAGGAAATACATCAGGAAAATCCTTTACCACTGGTACTTCTTCTTGGACAACTCCTGTTAGGCAGTTTACTTGTGTCCTGTTTGGCACATGCCGGGATACATACTTGATCCTTCTTCCTTCTGGTGTGGTAAGCAAAGTTGTCTTACTGGCGCAATCAATGTTTCCTCCATACATCGACAACCAATCCATGCCTAATATCACATCCAATCCTTGAGACTCCAATACTATTAGGTCTGAGGGAAACACATAGTTACCAATCCTTAATGGTAACCGATCACACCATCGTCTAGCCATGAACTCCGCTCCTGGTGAGCTTACTAACATGGGTGACCTAAGGGCTTGGGTAGGCAGGTTATATTTATCCACAAATCCCCTTGATATGTATGAATGTGATGCACCAGTGTCAAAAAGAACAAGTGCGGTAAATGACTTAACCAGAAACTTACCGATTACTGCATCGGGCTGATCTTCAACCTCCTCCACATTAACGTGGTTCACCTGTCCCCTATTGAAAGGGTTCGGCTTCTTCCCAGAGCTTCCATTTCCATTTCCATTCTGGCCTTCAGGACATTCATTTGCATAATGCCCTGGCTTCGAACACTTATAGCAAGTGATGTGGCTCAGGTCCTTCTTGGCTGGGGTGGATGGGGTGGTCCGATTCTAGCCGTTGCTTCCTCCATTCCCATTACCATTCTTGTGGCCATTATGGTTGTGCGAGCTACCTCCTCCATGGGTATGTTGAAACTGAAATCCTGGTTTAAGGGCAAAACGGGGCTTCTGCTGGGCTCCAGAGTTATACTTCCCCTGTCCATACTTCCTCTTGCGGTTCTCAATTTGCTGTTGCTTCCCTTCAATCATGATGGCACGATCTACCAACTCCTGGTAGTTGTTGAAACTTGCTACCATCAATTTCATGCTTAGTTCATCATTCAGTCCTTCCAGAAACTTCTCCTGCTTAGCAGCATCCGTAGCAACGTCATCTGGGGCATAACGTGCTAACTTGCTGAAATCGTCAACGTACTGGCCAACTGTCCTTCCTCCTTGGCGTAAGTTGCGAAACTCATGCTTCTTCATGGCCATAGCTCCTGCTGAAACATGGGCAGTGCGGAAAGCTTGCTGAAACTGATCCCATGTGACAGTGTCAACTGGGTAAGTGGCTGTGAAATTCTCCCACCATGCTGCCGCGGGTCCGTCAAGCTGGTGAGCGGCAAACTTCACTTTCTCACCATCCGTGCATCCTGCAGTGGTCAACTCCCTTCCTATCTTGTGGAGCCAATTGTCTGCTACTATCGGCTCGGTGCTACTAGAAAACACTGGCGGATTTAGCCTAAGGAAACGGGCTAAGTGGTCAACGGGTGGTGGTGGTGGTGGGTTGTTGTTGTTGTTCTGCTGGTTCTGGACTAACATCTGCATCAATTGATTCTGCTACTGGATCAACTGAGTGAGCTCCGGTGGAAATCCATTGTCACGTCTTGGAGGCATCTGAGGGTTTAGAAAAGACGAGAATTAAGAATAAAGGGGGTCTAAAGGGAAAACACTACCCATATGCACATGAGAAAATGCACACAAAATCACTTCAATCAATCAAACAAGGGCTTACAATCGATCTAAAACTATCACAAAAGTGCTCGAACTAATGTTTACATGGGGGAATACTACTACTATCTGGTGGTCATCTAAAAATTTGAACCGGTGGAAGACTCCATGATATCTTCTCCAGCTTCGTCTTTAAAGTTGGGTTCACTTGGATCCGAATCGGTGTCATCGATGATGATGTAGTTATCCGGACATGCGACGTACTCGTCCTCCTCCTTGGATGCTAACTTCCTCTTGAGTTCTTCAATCTCCTGCTTAAGATCGCCATTGTGTCTTGCTAGAGCTACGATCTCATCCATGTAGTCCTTGCGTGTAGACTTCAGTTCTCCTTCTAGCTCGATGATCCTTGCCTTTGCATTCTTCAACTCTATCATATCATTGCACATCTGGTTCTCGTGGCGTCGAATGTGCTGGTTTAACTCCTGGATGAAAGATGCAATGGATCTATCCTTCTTGGTGCTGACTAACTCCCATTGTTCATCTCGGCGTCCGCAAATCTGGTAGATAGTGTCCTTGAGGTCTTCTTGATAAACTTCTCCAATGCGTCCTATGGTGATATGAGCTTCCATGCTCTTTCCCAGACTCCAGGTTGGTGCATTGAAAACACTATCTATGGACTTCGTGATTGGCGCGAATGTCCTTCCCGAAACGTGAGCTTGAATCTTCCAACGCTCCTCTTCAGGCAGAGTGGCGTTGAAGGTTCCCGTGAAGCTTGGTAATCCAATGTTCAGGTACTTGGTGACTTCCTTCAGGTGAAACCCAAATGGTGTGCCTTCATCCAGTTGGGCGTACTTAATCTTCGCGTGCGTCATCCTAAAAGAGTAGAAAAGATGAGGAGTTAGAAAATGAGAAGAGAATGGTGATCTATGGCTTTAACTTAGTGGTCGTGTCCTATAGTCAGCGTGTGCTCTGATATCATTCTCTGTAGCAACCCGACCCAAATGGATCAAGTGCTTTGTGCTCAGGTGTCATCCCTGGATCAGTAATGCTGACACCACACAGTACATCGAAGGATTTATAGCAGAGTGGCAATCACACACTTATTACATCGTTGTCTCAAAGAGAACTTATTACAGATAAATATGGCTTAAGGCCATCTAGTGTCGATAACAGCGGAAGACTTGGAAGATAAATGGGTCCATCAACTCCAACGGCATCACTGAGTATAGAACCACGACCTAAAAGCACCTTACTCGTCGTCTGAAAAGTCTGCAACATGAAAGTTGCAGCCCAAAAACGGGTCAGCACATGGAATATGCTGGCAAAGTAACACATAGAGAGTAATGGAATGAAACAGCTATACTATATGCATATATGGCTGGTGGAAGCCCTACTGCAAAGGAATAAATTTATTTAACTATCATGGTGGTTGTGAAACATCGAGAATGGTTGACAGCATTTCGATCCCAATTAAGTGAACAATTAAAACCCAACAACATTAATTGGAAGTAACATGTTGAGATTCACATGATATTCAAGTACTAGATACTCAAGTTGTCCATAACCGGGGACACAGCTAATCATGATTAGTTTGTACACTCTGCAGAGGTTTGCGCACTTTTCCCCACATGACTCGATCGCCTCCATTTGTTTTCTCGCACTACACGGTGTTTGAGAAACGGATGACCGAGACATAGTCTTTCAGAAGTGCTAGCACCTTACATGTGGGGTAGACCGTACCACCTATAACCCCTACATCTGCTAGTCCACCCCGTAAGAGTTCGCACAACTTAGTCAACTATGCCAGAGCCCATAGTAGCATGTGGCTGCACACGGAAGTTTCTAGCATGAATTATCTTATGATCCCTTTGAGCCTGGGTGGCGGTCCAAAATAAAACAGGCAAGTCCTGATAGACATCAGGTGCCTCAATCCACCCAGATGTGTGTTTAAGTTGCCACCTTAGATAAACCATTAGAATTATCAACTCACATCTGTCATGGATATCACTCACCCAATCCACGTCTACTATCATAGCATGGCATAATGAGCAAACGTAGAAGTAACTCCCAAAGGTTTCATAATAATACAGGTAATAGGTACTACCTCATCTACTTCCCATCCCACAATTTAATTAGATCCTAATCATGCAATGTGAGAGGATTGATCTAATGCAATAAAACATGGGTTGTAGAAAAGGTATGATCAAAGTGTTACTTGCCTTGCTGATGATCCGCGAGACCTAGGGATTCGAAGTAACAGGCGGCGCAATCCGGGTGATCTATCGCAGACAAACAACAAGCATACAATGAGTACTCATCTAATGCACAGGTAAAACTCGAACAAGAGAACGAACCAGAAGTTCAACTTAAGAACTCCGGTTGCAAAGAAAGAATGAAACGAACAAAGAAACAGAAAAACAAACGGCGGAAGAAAACAACTCGGTTCTAGCAAGTTGAAACTAGGTCAAATTTTACTGTAGCAAAAGCTTGTTCAAGTTGATTAGACGGAACGGCGGTTTCGAAACGAAACTCCAGGCGCTTGAATCACCTCATTTCGATAAACGAGCGGAAAGAAAGACTAGAACGAAGATCGGATCTGAGATCACGATCGCGGAATAAATCCGACGAAAAGAAAGAAAAGAACGGTTAAACGTACGGACGTTCGTTAACCGGGAAAGATCGGTGATCACGTTCGTTCAGACGAATGGTCCGAAAGAAGAACGAAAACCGATCTAGGGTTTCGAAAGAAAACCGAAACAAAACCAGAAGAAAAAGAAAAGAAAATCGGAGAGAAAACGGAACGGTTCTTTTAGGAAAAACCGGACCGAGGCGAGGAAAAAGAGAGGCGCGGCTACCTCCGGCGAGGCTCCCGCGAGGGCGGGGCAAAGGCGGCAGCGGCGGCGGCTATACGCGGCGGCGGCAAAGGCGGCGGCTTGGGGCTGCACGCTGCTGCTTGCTGCGGCTTAGGAGGAGAGGGGGCTTGGGGTTTTGGTGTGAGGAGAGGGGGGGTAGAGGGGTATTTATATTGGTGAGGGGAGGGGGTTTCTTGGGGTAGGGGACAAGAAATAGAGTAGGAAAAGGAAAACGAAACAAAGGAAAGAGGGGGCTAGAACCGGCCTTGAGTCCCTCTGGGACTCGGCCTGGGCGAGGGGAGGCGGCGGCTGGCGCCTGGCGCGCAGCGCTGCTGGGGGCGGTGGCTGGCTGGGCCTTTGGCCCGGCTGGCCTGCGGGAGTTCCTTTCTTTTTTTTAAATAATTCCGCGCGCAGAAAAACAAAGAAAAAGAAAACTAAACGAACTCCAAAAATTCTAAAGTAAATTTTCCCCGACTCCTAAAAATGAGTCGAACAAAATGAACTTCACCCCGGACCTAAAATGCAATTTTTTTGAAATCGCGCATTTTTCCCTATCCAAATAAAATGCAAATAAACACCGGAAAACACAAATTGATTTATCCATTAGATCTTCATTTTCCTAAATTTTGGGAAAGTCATATTATTCCCTCTCTCATTTTTGATATAGGAAAAATAATTGAAGATGAAATATATAAATCAAATGATCCTCTTTTCCAACATTTGAGAGAACTCAAATATGAAAATAACGAAATCTCCAACTCTCTTCGTGGGTCCTTGACTTGCGTGAAATTTCTAGGATCAACCAAAAATGCAAGAAAATATGCTATGCATGATGATCTAATGCATAACATTCCAAATTGAAAATTTGGGATGTTACAATATAACTTTCCAAATAAAAATGACAGCAGTTCTCGTGAGCGCTAAAGTTTCTGTTTTTTACAGCAAGTTCAACAAGACTTTCCCCAAGTCTTCCCAACGGTTCTACTTGGCACAAACACTAATTAAACACAAAAAACACAACCAAAATAGAGGCTAGATAATTTATTTATTACTAAACATGATAAAACATCAAGTAATAAAAATAAAATTGGGTTGCCTCCCAACAAGCGCTATCGTTTAACGCCCCTAGCTAGGCATAACAAGCAAGAATAGATCTAGGTATTGCCATCTTTGGTAGGCAATCCATAAGTGGATCTCATAATAGATTCATAAGGTAATTTAATTTTCTTTCTAGGAAAGTGTTCCATGCCTTTCCTTAATGGAAATTGGAATCTAATATTTCCTTCCTTCATATCAATAATTGCAGCAATCGTTCTAAGGAAAGGTCTACCAAGAATAATAGGACATGAAGGATTGCAATCTATGTCAAGAACAATAAAATCTACGGGCACATAATTCCTATTTGCAACAATAATAACATCATTAATTCTACCCATAGATTTCTTAATAGTGGAATCCGCAAGGTGCAAATTTAGAGAGCAATCATCAAAATCACGGAAACCTAACAAATCACACAAAGTCTTTGGAATCGTGGAAACACTAGCATCCAAATCACATAAAGCATAGCACTCATGATCTTTAATTTGAATTTTAATAGTTGGTTCCCACTCATCATAAAGTTTCCTAGGGATAGAAACTTCCAATTCAAGTTTTTCTTCATAAGATTGCATCAAGGCATCAACGATATGTTTAGTAAACGCTTTATTTTGACTATAAGCGTGAGGAGAATTTAGCACGGATTGCAACAAGGAAATACAATCAATCAAAGAGCAATTTTCATAGTTAAATTCCTTGAAATCCATAATAGTGGGTTTAGCAACATCTAGGGTTTCAATTTCTTCAATCTCACTTTTATCAAATTTAGCATCAAGATCAAAAGATTCAGAATTTTTGGAACGCCTTCTACGTAAAGGAGGATCATATTAAGTCCCATCATTATCAAGATTCATATTGCAAAACAAAGATTTAATAGGGGACACATCAATAACTTTTAGATCTTCATCATTATTTCCATAGGAACTAGAAGAACACGCGTTTATAAAGGCATCTTTCTTAGCACGCATCCTAGCGGTTCTTTCTTTGCACTCATCAATGGAAATTCTCATGGCTTTGAGAGACTCATTGATATCATGCTTAGGTGGAATAGATCTAAGTTTCAAAGAATCAACATCAAGAGCAATTCTATCAACGTTCCTAGCCAAATCATCAATCTTAAGCAATTTTTCTTCAATCATAGCATTAAAATTCTTTTGCGAGGTAATAAATTCTTTAATACTAGAATAAAAATCAGAGGGCATCTTATTATAATTTCCATAAGAATTGTTGTAGGAATTACCATAATTATTAGAGGGATTACTAGGGTAAGGCCTAGGATTGAAATTTCCTCTATACGCGTTGTTACCAAAATTGTTCCTACCAACAAAATTCACATCCATAGATTCATTATTATTCTCAATCAAAGTAGACAAGGGCATATCATTAGGATCAGAAGAAACACTCTTATTAGCAAATAATTGCATAAGTTCATCCATCTTTCCACTCAAAACATTAATTTCTTCTATCGCATGCACCTTTTTATTAGTAGATCTTTCCGTATGCCATTGAGAATAATTAACCATAATATTATCTAGGAGTTTAGTAGCTTCTCCTAAAGTGATTTCCATAAAAGTGCCTCCCGCGGCCGAATCTAAAAGGTTTCTAGAAGCAAAATTCAATCCGGCATAAAAAATTTGTACAATCATCCACAAATTTAAACCATGAGTAGGGCAATTATGTATCATTAATTTCATTCTCTCCCAAGCTTGTGCAACATGTTCATGATCAAGTTGCTTAAAATTCATAATATCGTTTCTAAGAGAGATGATCTTAGCGGGAGGAAAATACTTAGAGATAAAAGCATCTTTGCACTTGTTCCATGAATCAATACTATTTTTAGGCAAAGACGAAAACCAAGCTTTAGCACGATCTCTAAGCGAAAAAGGAAATAGCTTCAATTTAACAATATCATTATCCACATCTTTCTTGTTTTGCATGTCACACAAATCAACGAAGCTATTTAGATGGGTAGTGGCATCTTCACTAGGAAGGCCGGAGAACGGATCTTTCATGACAAGATTCAACAAAGCAGCACTAATTTCACAAGGTTCAGCAACGGAAAGAGGAGCAATCGGAGTGCTAATAAAATCATTGTTGTTGGTATTGGTGAAGTCACACAATTTAGTATTATCTTGAGCCATCGTGACAAGCAAGCAAACTAACACATGAGCAAACAAAAAGCAAGCGGACAAAAAGAGGCAAATAGAGAGGGAGTATAGAGAGAGAGGGCAAATAAAACGGCAAGGGTGAAGTGGGGGGAGAGGAAAACGAGAGGCAAATGGCAAATAATGTAATGCGGGAGATAAGGGTATGTGATGGGTGATAACCCACAAGTATAGGAGATCGCAACAGCTTTCGAGGGTAGAGTATTCAACCCAAATTTATTGATTCGACACAAGGGGAGCCAAATAATATTCTCAAGTATTAGCAGCTGAGTTGTCAATTCAACCACACCTGGAAACTTAATATCTGCAGCAAAGTGTTTAGTAGCAAAGTAATATGATAGTAGTGGTGTCGGGGAAACTGATCCACCAACACCTATGGGGACCGGGCCCCTTTCGGTTCGGAGGGGGGCGGAGGCCGTGCAAAGAGCGGATCGAGGCAGTACATGCGAGCAGTTTTACCCAGCTTCGGGCCGCACGGATGCATAAAACCCTACTACTGCTTGTTTGTGTGTATTGAATTCTTGCTCAGGAGCGACGGACGCTGCCAGACCGAGCGTGAGAGTGTTCCTGATGTTTCGAATGAGCCGAACCCCATCTACGTTGCGCTTGGGCCTCCTTTTATACTTTCAAGGGGTCACCGACAGGTGGCAACGTAGACTAGAAGGGTAAAAATGGAAAAGGATGCGGTAGGTGAAGCTACCGCTACTGTGGACACAGTGCACCCTACCTAACTCTGACGGCAGGGGACAAGGTCATTGAATGCCCGTCTGAGTTGCCTAAACAGTGCAAAAAGTGACCGTTAGGAGCGCCACCGTTTGCCACGATGGCCTTCTCTTCATCTCCGCTTGCCATCGCGTACCCCTGGCTGCACAGGCTCCCGCCACGCGCCCCTGAGGAAGCCTCATGGAGACACGCGGGTGGGTGCACTGGAGCGTGGGTACAGAGTGGCAGCGGGCCCCCGGCGAGTACCTTGTCGGGGTCGTCGTCTTGTCGAGTCCAGAAGCTTGTCGCTCACCGGACCTTGCCGGGATGTGCGGTGCATCGCGGCAAGTTTCTTGAAGTGCCGTGGTTGGCCTTCCCGGCAAGCTCCTCTTGCCGGGGCCTTGTCTCTTCCCGGCAAGATCCTCTTGCCGGGGCCTTGTCTCTCTATCTTGAATGCTCTGTTCTTGAATGGCTCCAAAGGAACCCACGGAGGACTCTGGCGGTCGTCCGGCAAGCCTTGTCGCGAGGCGCTGCAACTGCCCGTGCACAAGTTCGGGATACTAGGGTACCCCTACTCTAGTACACCGACAGGAGCCCCCAGGCCTGGGCCACACACGGTGCCGAGCGCTGTTGGGCCAGGCCCAAAACAGGGCACGGGCACGCGCGGAGCCTAGGTTATGCCGAATCTAACTCCGTATCCACCGCGCCCCTCGTAACGGCATGTGTCAATCGCGGAGTCATGGGAGAGATCGTGGGTGATTGTTTATTTGGAAGGCCGAAATGTCCGCCCCGTCCCTCTTTATAAGCAGGGGAAATAGGGGCATTTCCCCCACCTTCGCCCTTCGCTGCTGCAATCTCAGAAATCTCCGCCGCCCTCCTCCGCTTGCAGAGTTGAAAGAGGGCAGCGCTCCACCCCCATCGCTGCCGCCACCACCAGCGCTGTCGATCTCCCCCACCGCCTCCGCCATGCCTCTGAAGCCCGGGAAGGGGAAGGCCACGAAGGCCGCGGCCGCGAAAGCTGTGAAGTCGACCGAAGCGCAGCGGCTTGAGGCGCTGCGGAAGGAGCGGGCCACTTCCCCCCCCCCCCCCCCCGAGCTCTCCACGAAGGAGCTGAGGGAGTGGTACTATCTCTTCTGGTCGACAGAGACGCGGGCGCATCCGCGCACGAAGGTACTCTCCGCCGTCGCCTCGTAAGCAGCTCCAGTTGGTGGATATCCTTTCTTCGCCGTGTTCTTCTACTGCGGGCTCCGCCCGCCATTCTCTGATTTCTTTTGCGACGTCATGAACACCTATGGACTCCACCTCCTTGACTTCACCCCCAACGCCGTTCTGACCATGGCAGTTTTCGCCCATCTATGCGAGAACTTTGTCGGAGTCCACCCCAACGTAGCTCTCTTCCGCCATTTCTTTATGCCTCGTGTCGAGAGAGGGGAACCTCTTGCCGGCAGGATCGCCTGGATCTCGCGGGTCGGCAAGAAGGAGACCTATCTGGAGGGGGAGCTCCGCAGCAAGTGGGACGAGTGGAGAGCAGATTGGTGCTGGGTTGTAGAAGAGAGCCCGCAGCCGTTCACCGCCCTGCGCCAAGCCACAGCAGTGCGTGGCAATGACTGGAGCGCTCTGTCCGTGGACGACGACAAGCTGAAGATCGCCACCACTCGGATCTTGCGTCTCAGGCTTGCCGGGCTGACTGTAGGAGCTGTCGGCGCAGATTTCCTTCGCCGGCGCATCGCCCCTCTGCAGGCGAGGGGGAGACCCGCCTGGAAATTTGGAGGCCCGGCAGATATCATGAGGTTGCGCCCAGGCCTCAACTTCAATTTCACCGTCATAGAGTTGGACGGGATACTCAAGGAGATATTCAAGCACGACCCACAGCATCCCGAGTGGTTCAGGTTGCCGGCAGGCATCGTTCCTCTGTGCAACAACTCCTCGCGTGACCGCATCTGCGCCATGATGCCGTTGTGTGGTTCGCACGGGATCGCTCCAACTTGGCAAGAGCCTGCCGGAGACATTGTGCAGCAGTTCTTCGACAGCCTAGTGGAAGTAGCGGTCAATGCTGACGACAAGAAGCTCCTCACCCGCGACACCACCGATCAAGAGATGGAACGCATCGCCACCAGGGCGGAAGAGGCGCCGGCAGCCGCAGCCGCGGGTGAATTTGGGTTCACGGTGGAGGAAGCGGACGCGGCATCGGCGATGAGTCTTGCTGAGCAGGAGTGGCCCGAAGACGAAGAAGAGCTTGCTGCGCCCGACGCCGAGTTGAGTGAGCCCGCCGAGGGTGTGAGCGGCCCGCCATCTCCGGGGAGCTTGCCGGGAACGGGGCCCGGAACGTAGCCCCCAGTGCAGCCAAGAAGGCGCCTCCGCAGGATCGGGGACGCAGCAGGGCGGCAAGCTGGTCAACAGCCGCAGCGCCGCGTGACGCGCTCCGCCGCGGCAAGTACGGTTGCCGCGGGTGCGCCTCCCGCCGCAGTGGCAACTGGGGCGGGGTCATCTCGGGCTGGCGCCGCAGTCCCCGCCAAGCGGCCAAGGGATCCCACCACTCCACCTCGTCGCGCCGGAGGTGGGCCGAACTTCGACCTCTCTGCGCTCAGCTCCGACGAGGAAGAGGAAGAAGAGTAAGATTCCCTTGTTGTTCTTGTAGTTCTTCAACTTGCCATTCCTGTCTTGCATCTGATCTGACCCACCCTGGACTCTCCCTTTTCAGGACTCTAGCCCAGAGGGCAGCGAAGAGGGCCAAGGCTGAGGTGGTGGTCATCGAGGACGAGCCCACTGCGACGTCAGGAGGCGCGCCCGAGACCACCTTGCCGGATCCGGCCATCACTTCGCAGAGCAGCCCCCAGCGCAGCCCCCAGCGTAAGCATATGGTTTACTTTCTGCTTCTGGGTGCGCGTGGTTGCTCTTTTCCTTTGTTGACATCTGATCACTGGTTTGTTTGCGCAGGAGCAGAACATCTTCATCAGGAGGGTGTGGTGATCACCTCCGACTCGTCGTCTGCTCCCGCTCCTCCGCCAAGGCCCGGAGGCCCCTTTCAGTTCGGAGGGGGGCGGAGGCCGCGCAAAGAGCGGATCGAGGCAGTACACGCGAGCACTTTTACCCAGCTTCGGGCCGCACGGATGCGTAAAACCCTACTGCTGCTTGTTTGTGTGTATTGAATTCTTGCTCAGGAGCGACGGACACTGCCAGACCGAGCGTGAGAGTGTTCCTGATGTTTTGAATGAGCCGAACCCCCTCTACGTTGCGCTTGGGCCTCCTTTTATACTTTCAAGGGGTCACCGACAGGTGGCAACGTAGACTAGAAGGGTAAAAATGGAAAAGGATGCGGTAGGTGCAGCTACCGCTACTGTGGACACAGTGCACCCTACCTAACTCTGACGGCAGGGGACAAGGTCATTGAATGCCCGTATGAGTTGCCTAAACAGTGCAAAAAGTGACCGTTAGGAGCGCCACCGTTTGCCACGATGGCCTTCTCTTCATCTCCGCTTGCCACCGCGTACCCCTGGCTGCACAGGCTCCCGCCATGCGCCCCTGAGGAAGCCTCATGGCGACACGCGGGTGGGTGCACTGGAGCGTGGGTACAGAGTGGCAGCGGGCCCCCGGCGAGTACCTTGTCGGGGTCGTCGTCTTGTCGAGTCCAGAAGCTTGTCGCTCACCGGACCTTGCCGGGATGTGCGGTGCATCGCGGCAAGTTTCTTGAAGTGCCGTGGTTGGCCTTCCCGGCAAGCTCCTCTTGCAGGGGCCTTGTCTCTTCCTAGCAAGATCCTCTTGCCGGGGCCTTGTCTCTCTATCTTGAATGCTTTGTTCTTGAATGGCTCCGAAGGAACCCACGGAGGACTCTGGCGGTCGTCCGGCAAGCCTTGCCGCGCGGCGCTGCAACTGCCCGTGCACAAGTTCGGGATACTAGGGTACCCCTACTCTAGTACACCGACAAGTGGTAACGGTAGGAAAAGGTAACGAAAGCAAAGTAATGTTTTTGGTATTTTGTAGTGATTGTAACAATAGCAACGGGAAAGTAAATAAGCATAAACCAGTATATGGAAAACTCGTAGGCATCAGATCAATGATGGATAATTATGCCGGATGTGGTCCATCATGTAACAGTCATAACATAGGGTGACATAGAACTAGCTCCAGTTCATCAATGTAATGTAGGCATGTATTCCGAATATAGTCATACGTGCTTATGAAAAAGAACTTGCATGACATCTTTTGTCCTACCCTCCCATGGTAGCGGGGTCCTAATGGAAACTAAGGGATATTAAGGCCTCCTTTTAATAGAGAACCGGAACAAAGCATTAGCACATAGTGAATACATGAACTCCTCAAACTACGGTCATCACCGGTAAGTATCCCGATTATTGTCACTTCGGGGTTAACGGATCATAACACATAATAGGTGACTATAGACTTGCAAGATAGGATCAAGAACTCTCATATATTGATGAAAACATAATAGGTTCAGATCTGAAATCATGGCACTCGGGCCCTAGTGACAAGCATTAAGCATAGCAAAGTCATAGCAACATCAATCTCAGAACATAGTGGATACTAGGGATCAAACCCTAACAAAACTAACTCGATTACATGATAAATCTCATCCAACCCATCACCGTCCAGCAAGCCTACGATGGAATTACTCATGCACGGCGGTGAGCATCATGAAATTGGTGATGGAGGATGGTTGATGATGACGACGGCGACGAATCCCCCTCTCCGGAGCCCCGAACGGACTCCGGATCAGCCCTCCCGAGAGGTTTTAGTGCTTGGCGGCGGCTCCGTATCGTAAAAACGCGATGAAATCTTCTCTCCTATTTTTTCTCCCCGAAAGCAGTTATATAGAGTTGGAGTTGGAGTCGGGAGGTCTCCAGGGGGCCCACGAGGTAGGGGGCGCGCCCTAGGGGTGGCGCGCCCCCCACCCTCGTGAGAAGGGTGTGGGCCCCCTGGTCGTCAACTTTGGAGAGGATTTTTATTATTTATTGTAAGATATTTCGTGGAGTTTCAGGTCATTCCAAGAACTTTTGTTTTCTGCACATAAAACAACATCATGGCAATTCTGCTGAAAACAGCGTCAGTCCGGGTTAGTTCCATTCAAATCATACAAGTTAGAATCCAAAACAAGGGCAAAAGTGTTTGGAAAAGTAGATACGCCGGAGACGTATCAACTCCCCCAAGCTTAAACCCTTGCTTGTCCTCAAGCAATTCAGTTGACAAACTGAAGGAAATAAAGAAAAACTTTTACAAACTATGTTTGCTCTTGTTGTTGTAAATATGTCAAGCTAGCATTCAAGTTTTCAGCAAAGATTATAACTAACCACATTTGCAATAATTCTCAGATCTCATAATTACTCATATCAATAGCATAATCAACTAGCAAGCCATAATAATAAATCTCGGATGACAACACTTTCTCAAAACAATCATAATATGATATAACAATATGGTATCTCGCTAGCCCTTTCTAAGACCGCAAAACATAAATGCAGAGCACCTTTAAAGATCAAGGACTGACTAGACATTGTAATTCATGGTAAAAGAGATCCAATCATAGTCACACCCAATATAAATTAACAATAATGAATGCAAATGATAGCTGCGCTCTCCAACTGGTGCTTTTTAATAAGAGGGTGATGACTCAACATGAAAGTAAATAGATAGGCCCTTCGCAGAGGGAAGCAGGGATTTGTAGAGGTGCCAGAGCTCGGTTTTGAAATAGAGATGAATAATATTTTGAGCGGTATACTTTCATTGTCAACATAACAACCAAGAGATGGCGATATCTTCCATGCTACACACATTATAGGCGGTTCCCAAACAGAATGGTAAAGTTTATACTCCCGCTCCACCAACAATCATCAATCCATAGCTTGCTCGAAACAATGAGTGCCTCCAACATACATCAGGTCCCAGGGGGAGTTTTGTTTGCAATTATTTTGATTTAGTTTGCATAAAGCATGGGATTGGGCATCCCGGTGACCAGCCATTTATCTCGTGAGTGAGGAGCGGAGTCCACTCCTATTGAGAATAACCCGCCTAACATGGAAGATACAGACAGCCCTAGTTGATACATGAGCTATTCGAGCATACAAAACAGGATATTTATTTGAAGGTTTATAGTTTGGCACATACAAATTTACTTGGAACGGCAGGTAGATACCGCATATAGGAAGGTATAGTGGACTCATCTGCAATAACTTTGGGGTTTAAGGGATTGGATGCACAAGTAGTATTCCCGCTTAGTACAGGTGAAGGCTAGCAAAAGACTGGGAAGCGACCAACTAGAGAGCGACAACAGTCATGTACATGCATTAAAATTAATAAACATTGGATGCAAGCATGAGTAGGATATAATCCACCATGAACATAAATATCGTGATGGCTATGTTGATTTGTTTCAACTACATGCGTGAACATGTGCCAAGTCAAGTCACTTAAATCATTCAAAAGAGGATACCACCCTATCATACCACATCATAACCATTTTAATAGCATGTTGGCACGCAAGATAAACCATTATAACTCATAGCTAATAAAGCATGGCACAAGCAACTATGATCTCTAATTTTCATTGCAAACATGTTTATTCATAACAAGCTGAATCAAGAACGATGAACTCATCATATCTACAAAAACAAAAGAGGTCGAGTTCATACCAGCTTTTCTCATCTCAGTCAGTTCATCATTTATCATCATAATTGCCTTTCACTTGCACGACTGAACGATGTGAATAATAATAATAGTGCATGTGCATTGGACTAAGATGGAATCTGCGAGCATTCAATAAACAGGAGAAGACAAAGCAATATGGGCTCTTTTGTCAGATCAACAATAATGCATATAAGAGCCACTTCAACAATTTAATTATGGTTTTCTCCTATCGACCCCCAAAGAAAAGAAAAGAAATAAAACTATTTACACGGGAAAGCTCCCAACAAGCAAAAGAAGAACGGGAAATATTTTTGGGTTTTCTTTTTAATTACTACTACAAGCATGGAAAGTGAATTACTACTAATTTTTTTGGTTTTTCTTAAGGTTTATCAAATACACAAGAAGAAAGCATAAAAAGGAAAGTAAACTAGCATGGATGATACAATGAAAAAGTATGAGCACTGAGGGAGTTCTGGATTAGGGGGTCTCCGCATAGCCGGACTATATCCTTTGGCCGGACTGTTGGACTATGAAGATACAAGATTGAAGACTTCGTCTCGTGTCCGGATGGGACTTTTTACTTGGCGTAGAAGACAAGCTAGGCAATACGGATATGTATATCTCCTCCTTCGTAACCGACCTTGTGTAAACCCTAGACCCCTCCGGTGTCTATATAAACCGGAGGGTTTTAGTCCGTAGGACAACATACAATCATACCATAGGCTAGCTTCTAGGGTTTAGCCTCTCTGATCTCGTGGTAGATCAACTCTTGTACTACTCATATTATCAAGAATAATCAAGCCCGACGTAGGGTTTTACCTCCATCAACAGGGCCCAAACCTGGGTAAAGCATTGTGTCCCCTGCCTCCTGTTACCATCCGCCTTAGACGCACAGTTCGGGACCCCCTACCCGAGATCCGCCGGTTTTGACACCGACATTGGTGCTTTCATTGAGAGTTCCACTGTGTCGTCGCTGTAAGGAAGGATGCCTCGTATCGTTGTTAAAACAACATTACCGCCGGGGGAGCCCTGGTTGTCGGCCAAACTCTCCGGCTAGGCAGTTTCATCATGACCGCCCGTTCGGCCGCTGCATCGACGATGACTTCTCGGGTCATCAAAAACAGCCTCCACGTCGGCTCGGAATTCACCGAGCAGATGGATCCAATGGAGCTCTCTTCCCTAAACAAGCTCTTGGATCGCTTCGCCGCCTTGGGAGTCGCTACGGACTATGATCGGATTGGGCTTAAACCCGATCAAAGGGAGATTAACTCTCAACTGGTCACCCATCATGTTGCGGTGGTGGAGGAACAATGCGGCGATTCTTCCTCTATCTTGAGGACTAACTATGTCTGGATTCCTGAGCTCTCCGAGCCGGATACCCGTTTACGGGAGGACATCACCCAAACCCTGAACCTAGAGTCAGGCAACGGGCCAGACTTATCGGGCAACATCCTGGAATCCGAACTTCCAAGATTGGAAACACCTCGCCCCCTGGGTCTCAGATCGGGTAAGGGTTCGAACTCAAATACACCCACCCACCCAGACATAAACGATCTTTCCCACATTAGGCAAGAGCCCCATGAAACAATACATCATTATTGGGTCAGATTCCTCCTTGTGATGAACAAGGTCAAGGACTACCGCGAGGAAGATGCAGTCTCATTTTTCTGCAATAACTGCACGGACAAGGGAATCCTTAACGCCATAAGATGTCGTGACATATCACACTTCGCCGACTTGGCATGCATAGTACGAAAGTACTATGCGATGGAAAGTGCCTAGAAAACCGAAACAAAATTTTGGGATAATCCGGCTCCGAATATACACCCAGTCCGAAGTAAAAGGGTGCACTATCATAAGACACCCGAGTTAATTACAAAGAAGAGAAAACCCTCTACAGGGCGTGGAACCATATTGGAGGGATGGCTCAACAGACCCTGCAAAATTCATAGTGCATCGGATACCATACCAACACACAACCTTAGAGCATGTTGGATACTCCGGCAGGTGGCCAAAAGTGGCGAGGATCTTCTCATCCCAGATGCCACAGAGAACCATCCCAGGGATAACAATACGGTATTAACAGTCTTTGAGACCTTCGCATCAAATAATAGGCGCAAGCGAACACTCCACAGCATTGCCGAAATCTACCACGTGGCAGTAATAAATCCATGGAGCGACACGGCTATTACCTTCAATGCCAGTGACGAACCTAAATTCCGAATAGCCCGAGCACCAGCTGCACTGGTCCTTAGTCCAATTGTGGACGGCTTTCGACTCACCAAAGTACTCATGGACGGCGGCAGTGGATTAAACCTCATCTATGAGGAAACTCTCCAAAAAATGGAAATAGACTAGAACCGCATTGAGCAAAGTAGCACAAACTTCAGAGGAATCATCCCCAGTCGGGAAGCACGTTGTGCTGGGAAAATCACACTAGATGTGGTATTCGGCACGGCGGAGAACTATAGGTCCGAAGAAATTACATTCCAAGTGGCCCCGTTCAGTAGTGGATACCACGCCCTTTTAGGGCGGGAGGCATTCACGATCTTCCAAGCCATACCCCATTATGGGTACATGAAGCTCAAAATGCTCGGGCCCAACGAAATCATCACTCTCGTTAGTGATCCGGACACAGCACTCCGCGCTGAAAACAAAACAGCCGCATTGACCCTCGAGGCATTATCTGAGGCCCTTTTGGCCGAGGAATTAGCTGCGCTACGCTCCACAGTGGACAGGGACGACGTGATACTTTACAAGAGATCCAAGTCAACCTCTTTTAAACCAGCGGATGAAATAGTCAAATTCATGTCCACCCAATGGACCCTACAAAAACAGCCTCCATCGGGGCACAGTTAAACACCGCCGTGGACGCCGCACTACGAGAGTTCCTGCGCGAGAATTGGGACATATTCGCCTGGCACCCCTCAGACATGCCAGGAATCCCAAGCAGGCTGGCCGAGCACATCCTCAATATTCTAAAGGGATTCAAGCCGGTCAAGCAGACTCTTCGGCGTTTCTCTGAACCTAAGAGACAAGCTATGGGAGAAGAACTAGCCAAGTTATTAGAGGCCGGATTCATTAGAGAAATAAAACACCCGGACTGGGTAGCAAACCTGGTGATGGTACCAAAGAAGGACAAATCCTGGCGCCTGTGTGTCGATTTTAAGGACCTCAACAAGGCCTGCCCAAAGGATCCCTTCCCCCTCCCCCGCATTGATCAAATTATCGATGCTACCGCAGGACACGAGTCATTGTGTTTCCTCGACGCATACTCCGGCTACCACCAAATCAAGATGGCAGAGTCCGACCAAGCCGCAACGGGATTTATCACACCATACGGCCCCTTCTGTTTCAACACAATGCCTTTCGGGCTCAAAAACGCCGGCGCAACATATCAGCGCATGATTCAGACATGTCTGGAGAAACAGATCGGCAAAATAGTAGAGCCATACGTAGATGATGTGGTCGTCAAAACCAAGCACGTCGACTCTCTAATAGACGACTTGAGGCTCACATTTGACAACCTTCGAAAATACGACATCAAGCTCAATCTGGAAAAATGCGTTTTCGGCGTACCAGCCGGAAAGCTCCTGGGCTTCATTGTCTCCAGTAGAGGAATTGAAGCTAATTCGGCCAAAATCCGAGCTCTATCACAGTTGGCTACCCCAAAAGACCTCAAACAAATCCAGAAATTAACTGGATGTGTGGCGGCTCTAAGCCGCTTTATCTTCCTCTTAGGAGAAAAGGCATTACCCCTTTATCGCCTCCTTCGGCGCACCGAACACTTCGAGTGGACAGACGCTGCCACAGCCGGATTGGAAGAAATAAAAGCCATACTGGCAACCAACCCAATCCTGGCCGCGCCAAACATCAGCGAACCAATGTTGTTGTACATTGCAGCAACTCATCAGGTTGTAAGCGCAGTGCTCGTCGTCGAACGAGAAGCGAACGACATAAATTCCCCCTTCAGAAGCTGGTATATATCCACTGTCCTCACTCCATGCAAATCACAGTACCCACATTATCAAAAGATAGCCTATGCGGTATTCATGGCATCCTGGAAGCTGCGACACTACTTTCAAGAGTGTTCAATTACAGTAGCCTCAGAAGTGCCACTTAATGATATTATAAACAACCGCGACACCACGGGCCGGATTGCCAAATGGGCCATTGAGCTCCCCCGTTCGACATAACATACAAACCCCGGCGAGCCATTAAATCGCAAGTATTGGCCGACTTTGTCGCTGAATGGACGGAAGTCGAACTCCCAAAAGAGTATGACGCATACTCCAATTGGATCATGCACTTCGACGGCTCCAAAATGCTGGCTGGTCTGGGGGCTGGCGTCGTCCTAACGTCCCCAACCGGAGATACAGTTCAATACGTACTACAGATACTGTATACAGACTCCAACAACACAGCCGAATACGAAGCCATGTTACATGGTCTCCGGATGGTAGTTTCCATGGGCATTCAACGCCTGGAGGTGCATGGGGATTCGAACCTCGCAATATCCCAAATAAATGGAGACTTCGATGCCAAGGATCCAAAGATGGCGGCCTATCGCAACACCGTCCTAAAGATGTCAGCTCGGTTCGAGGGGCTCGAATTTCACCATGTGGCTCGGAAAAACAATCAGGCGGCGGATATCCTCGCCCGCATTGGCGCAAAACGCGATGCGATCCCCCCCCCCACGTCTTTTTGGAAAGGTTGTTTAAGCCATCTGTGGTATGGGAAGGGGACATCGGTAACAATAGTCCGGACCCGACCAAAATGCTCGATATCGAACACTCTGACATAATCGGAGGCTCTGCCACCGAAATAACACCTTCAGCCCACGTAATAATGGCCATCATCGCCCCGTGGACAGAACCATTCTTGGCCTACCTAACTAGGAAGGAACTTCCCGAGGACCAAAATGAGGCATGCTGCATAGTGCGGCGATCTAAAGCCTACAGGGTCCATGAGGGAGAGCTATATAAATAAAGCAGTACTGGAGTCCTTCAAAGGTGCATCTCCGAAGAGGAAGGGCGGAAACTTTTGGCAGAAATTCATGCCGGACTCGGTGGCCACCACGCTGCAGCCTGGGCCCTTGTAAGCAAGGCCTTCCGTACAGGTTTTTATTGGCCGACGGCCCGGGTAGATGCACAGGACTTGGTCCAACGTTGCGTCGGTTGCCAGCTTTTTGCAAACCAAAGCCACACGCCACCCACTGCCCTCCAAACAATCCCCATTACCTGTCCCTTCGCGGTCTAGGGGCTTGACATGGTTGGACTCCTTAAAGGGGGAACCCATAAGAAAAAAATACTTACTGGTCATGGTGGATAAATTCACCAAATGGATAGAAGCCAAACCTGTTAAAACCGCCGAATCTGGACCGGTGATAGACTTCATATCCAGGGTTGTACACTGTTATGGTGTCCCCCACAGCATCATCACTGACAATGGCACGAACTTTACGGCCAATGAGGTAAAACTCTGGTGCAGCAACATGGGCATCAAGCTTGATTATGCTTCTGTCTATCACCCACAAACCAACGGCCAAGTTGAGCGAGCAAATGGTCTTATCATGAGCGGCATCAAACCCAGATTAGTGCGGTCCTTAAAGGAGTCTAACACGCACTGGGTAGAGGAGCTCGACTCTATACTCTAGGGGCTGCCGACCACGCCGAATCGTACTACCAGATACACACCCTTCTTTATGGTGTACGGCGCAGAGGCGGTTCTGCCCTGCGACATAATTCATGACTCACCTCAAGTGTGCATGTACGAAGAAAGAGAAGCCGAGCTCAATTGGCAGGACAGTCTGGACACACTAGAGGAGGAGCACGACGTGGCAAAAGCCCGTTCCGCATTCTATCAGCAACAGGCTCGAAGATACCAAAGTAGAGAAGTACGGGCCAGAACTTATAACATTGGCGAGCTAGTTCTACACCTGCCGGAGAAGAAAAAGACCAAGATCGAGCCCAAATGGGAAGGTCCCTTCATTATTGACCAAGTTCTGACCGGTGGAGCGTACCGTCTGCGGGATGCATCAAATAATCGACTTGAGCCGAACCCATGGAACGCAGCCAGGCTCCGAAGATTCTACGCCTAGTGCCGGACTCTATGTTCGTCTCCTTCCTCTGTCCATTTTTCGCATTTACATTATCTGTCTTTTTTCTCTTTCTTTCTTTTATTCTTTCTCAAGGCCTTCAAGGGCCAACTTGTGCCTTGCTTGCACACTATTGACGCGCTAACCGCACTCATTATACCTGGGGGCTTCTTACACAGAAGCTTAATTATTTATCTGGGCTTCATGCCCCGCACATGTGTTATTCTTCCGCATGTACCTTTTCTTCGCCATTATATGCATCGATATGACTTAAGTTTTGGCCAAGCTGGGTTGCCTGGCTCTTGTATTTATGCCCTACGTTCCCGTTAATTCGGCTAGGGCATAAGGGGAGCACCTTTGCGATTGTTACTGCCGGGTCAGCCGGATGTGTACCTCAGACTGGGTGAAGTCGAAAGCTAGTGTTCTTAAGGGAATATTTGGTCGGTGAACAAAAATGATTTTTATTTATTTTCCATATGTGCCCCAGATGTTTTGCCTGCGTTTCCTCTCGCAGTCCGGACATGCACTTTAGGGCATGCATACCCAGGGAAAGGAACCCTTAACGGAACTATTCTCCCTGGAAGATGTTTCTTACTACCCATGTAATACAACATAACTAGTTGGGTACTTGTCTGTTCAAGCAGTAATGACCCCTACGCCTGGTTTCCACGCATACCCCGGTTCTCATATAACTGAGCGGGTATTCGGATACACTCCGGACTATCGGGTCCCGAGGTTGAAGCGAAAAGGTCCGCCATGACAAATGATTTACAATCCGGCTAGAAGGCATTATACATGTCACTTTAATTACATAGTCATGTAGACTGACTAAATTCCTCTTCTATACCATCCAACAGGCTGTCTAGCCTACAATCCTATTGGGAATACTTCGTGGCTAATTCTACTTGCCCATACACTAAGCTAATGGGGATCTCTTTCCCATCGGGCCCCACAGGTCCGACCTCGGCCATGTGGTTTGGGTCAGCCTTGGTATACCGCGTCTTCACCATGGCCCGGGCCTCCCTGGCACCTTGACAGCAGGCCGATATCTTCCATAATCGGAAGCACCGCCGCGCTCCCTTGAGCTTCTCTGCAAGCTCTCCAATGCCTTCTGGCAGGGAGACGGATGGCCACAAGGCCTGGGCAATACCTTGCATCACCTGCCGAACTTGTTCGTGCAGTCGTGAGAGCTCGGGTAGAAGATCACCCGTAGACCTAGGCATCTCCTCCGAGGGACGACCCGTCAGCATACCTGCAGACATAATTCTATTAGCCAGCTTCTCCGTCGCCCCCCTTTTAAGGGTTCATCCAAGCACTTACTAAAAATGTCGCGTCGAAGCTGCTTATTCTCCTTCTCGGAGTCTGCAAGCTAGGCTCGAACATCCTTCAGTTCCATGCTCAGCTTGGTATTGGCGTCTTGGAGATTGTTTTTCTCCCGCCTGACCTCAGTCAGCACGTGTTCGCCAGCCTTTAGCTATCATACAACATGCTGGTCCTCCAGATTCTCTCTGGATTCATCTGCAATATCTATTGTTAGATCTGCAGCCACAACCGCATGCTATATGGTACCTATCATTCTTCGAAAGAAATGTTACCAACCGGGGACTTTTTAGGTTTCTTTGATGTGGCAACGGCGGCCCGAAGTTGGGTCTTGCATTCCTCCAGCTCCTGTGACAGTCGAGTATTCTTCTCTGTAAGAACCTGCACAATAGATGATCCTTAAATCGGTTCTGCTAACTGTTTCAAGTCTCAGGGGCTACTGATACATATAATCGTCAGACTTGCTTACCCGTACATCCCATACATACTGGTCCGTGGATCTGGCTAGACCATTTTGAGTAGCACGGAGGTACGCATCTCCAGAATTGAAGGCATCAAATGCCTCTGGTGAGAAGCAAGCGTCACGTAGTACGGCCCGACAACACCTATGATTTATGGTGCTCTCCACTTCTGAATTTGTAGCGGATATTCTATCTGCATCCTCTATAGGGGGAGTATCTGGCGTCCGCCCCATGTCGGCTTCCACCTCTATGTCCGGTCCTGGAGCCCGACTGGTGGAAGCATGATCGGCAGCCTCACCAGACATATTCTGGCGAGCGTTTTTTTTTGTTAAAGAAACATGGACGTCATTACATTTTGAGAAAGACGACAACCACGGAGCGGGGTTTTTTCTCATACCTCTGCGCCGGCGTCTCCGTCCTGACCGCCTTCCTTTTTGGCCTGCCCGGCCTCAGTGCCTCTTGTTGACGAGTTGCTACAGATTCGGCACGGCGTCCCGAATGCCTTCCCTATAAAACACCATATGTATATGGTAGGTGAAGTGTCTAAAAGGGGGTCCTCGTTTTTGGAGTTGGCATTTTTGGTTTTTCTTACATGCGACGCAGGAAGCAGTCCGGGATAGTCGGCCGTTGTCGGTGTCAAAACCGACGGATCTCGGGTAGGGGCTCCCGAACTGTGCGTCTAGGCTGGATGGTAACAGGAGACAAGGGACACGAAGTTTTACCCAGGTTCGGGCCCTCTCGATGGAGGTAAAACCCTACGTCCTGCTTGATTAATATTGATGATATGGGTAGTACAAGAGTAGATCTACCACGAGATCGGAGAGGCTAAACCCTAGAAACTAGCCTATGGTATGATTGTTGTTCTGTATGTTGTCCTACGGACTAAAACCCTCCGGTTTATATAGACACTAGAGAGGGTTAGGGTTACACAAAGTCAGTTACAATGGTAGGAGATCTACATATCCGTATTGCCAAGCTTGCCTTCCACGCCAAGGAAAGTCCCTTCCGGACACGGGACGAAGTCTTCAATCTTGTATCTTCATAGTCCAGGAGTCCGGCTGAAGGTATAGTCTGGCCATCCGGACACCCCCTAATCCAGGACTCCCTCAGTAGCCCCTGAACCAGGCTTCAATGACGACGAGTCCGGCACGCAGATTGTCTTCGGCATTGCAAGGCGGGTTCCTCCTCCAAGTACTTCATAGAAGATTTTGAACACAAAGATAGTGTCCGGCTCTGCAAAATAAGTTTCCACATATTGGCATAGAGAGAATAATATTTACACAAATCTAATCTGCTAACGTATTCCGTAGTGTGACACACCACGGCCAAGCCTTTATCCGAGTCATTTTATTATCCCACCTCAGTGTGTCATGCGAGGCGGTTTCCTTGGCACGTCTTGTTAAAGCAGAGATCGTGTCCCCTTATTCTGGGATTCTCATCAATACGGGCGTGGGTAATCCAACCGCTTCTAGGACTCCTAGATTATAGGCAAGTCCAAACGGACACGGAGAGGACGCTTGATATTCACCCTCTTTATAAAGGGGACAAGGCTTTTATTTTTCCCTCCCGTGCTCAATCGAATCCTTCCCCCACCTCAAGCTCAAACGCCCGAAGTTCAGGTCAGGTGCTCCGAACCTTCAGTCATGTCCGGATCTAGCCTTCAAGGCCGATGGATGCCTTCCTCCGTCATGGAAGAAGACATCAAAAAGTTGAGGGAGGCCAGATATCTGACCGCCGAGATTTTGCATCGGCTGCCTCCCCGAGGGCAGGCCGTCCCCACCCCTGAACCCAACGAGAACGTCGTGTTTGTCTCCCACTTCCTCCGAGGTCTAGGCCTTGCTCTGGATCCTTTCGTCAGGGGTTTGATGTTTTATTACGGGCTAGACTTCCATGATCTAGCTCCGGACTCCTTTCTTCATATCACGACATTTATTGTTGTGTGCGAGGCCTTCCTCCGGGTTACCCCTCACTTTGGCCTATGGCTCAAGACCTTTGAAGTAAAGCCGAAGATGATCGAGGGGCAACATGCAGCGTGTGGAGGTGGCTCAATACGCAAGATGACGGGAGCTTCGTGGCCCAAAGGTTCCATCCCAGAGGTGTCTGAATTGTGGCAACAGGAGTGGCTCTACATCACGGCTCCTAGAAGTGCCAAGTGGGCGGCTGCCCCTGTTTTCCGCTCGGGCCCTCCACCACAACTGATGTCATGGATCAGCAGAGTTCTGATCTGGGGTCTGGCCAAGGACGTGCCTATACTGCAAAGCCGCATTCGATATCTCTTCAATGGAGATTTCAGTTTGGTTGCGGTAATACAAGTTATGCTGGTTCGTCAAGTCCAGCCTTGCAAACGCCGGCCTCTTCGCCTGTGGGAGTTCAATCCCGAGGGACCGCGTGTCATTCAAAATTTTCTCGGCCTGACGCACGAGGAGATGTACAAGTCATTCTTCGGACCTCAGCTGGAGTGTCCGGAAATCACCGAGGGCGTGGGCCTGAGTAGTAACCGCGCCGCCGAATAGGTAAGGCATCTTCCGGCCAAACATATTATCTTTCCCTTGTTACGAAGTTATTTCTGAGAGTTTGCTTTTTGACCAGGACTGGCTAACAAAGGCGAAGTTGATTCGGTGTTTGGACCCCCTCCCCGAGCGTTTGGAAAATCCGGTATTGGAAAAGATGCTCCAGACTGCACCTTGCCCGGAGCCCTTGAAGGAAGATACAGTGGAGGATAATACGGGCGGACGCGGGCCCCCAACGCTGCCCATTCTAACTGAGGGAGTGAGTGTCTCCATGAAGGAAGACAACCAGAAGAGGAAAAGGACTGCGCCCGGGGATTCGGAAGCCGAAGCTTCCAAACGGGAGAAGAAGTCTCCCCCGGAGGGTCCTACCTTGGGGGCGCTGTTGCCGCACAAAGTCCGCGGGGGGATCAATTCTCCCGCGAGTCGTAAGTGACCCAAAATACTTTAATAGTACAGATATGCCCTCTTTGTCTTCTGAGAGAATAACCACCGCATATATTTTTGCAGTTCGAGCCTTAGCCCCTCTCAAATGAGCTCGTCTTTGGGGGACCTTCTTCCAGAGATGATGGAGAGCGAAATGCCTCCTCCAGACTCCTCCGCTTCGGAAGCAGGCGACCCTGAAGTATCGTCGCGGAGGGCCTCTCCGAGTCCGATGAGGCCGGAAGATAATCCCATTGACCCCTGAAGCTCCCAGTGTCCGGCTCCTGAAGAGAGCAGACAAAAGAGTCTGGCATCGTCTAGTGTGCGATCGAATGTTCTAAGGGAGTTGGTGGGGCGAGCGGCCATCTCAGATGAACACCGTGTGCTGATGAATACGGTGATGGAGAGAATATCGTCCGCTGAAAGCGGATTGCATGAAGCTTTTATGAGTCTACTGATAGGCTTTGAGGTACGTAAAAGAATGTATGATAGTCATGCACATGCTAGGTGTGCCCTGTGTAGATAGTAGCCCCTGAGACTCTGGTTGTCGTCGGAAACGATGACGAATAGAGGATCATATTCCCAGGTAATAACCATACTGCCTCTATGTGCAGGTGATGGAAGCTCCGGTGGCTAGCCGGACTAGCGAGTTTTCCCATTTAGAACGGCAGTTGGATGCGGCAGACGCCGACATCGAGCTTGTTAACAAAAGGCTTGACGAGGCACAGGGTAAGTGTCATTATCTGGTAAACGCCACAATAGGAAGAGCAGCATGATGCCAGTATCTTTAATATGTTGTGACTGCAGATGGAGCTGCCACTGTTGAAGCCTTGCGGGCAGAACTTGCCCGAGCCAAGGAACAAGGAGGTTGGGTAATGCGGCTGCTTTGAAGGCGGCCGAAGAGTTGCAAGCCGAGAAGGCCGCGCATGGCGAGAGCCGAGACAAGATGGCCAAGATGGCCATAGAATTAAAAGCCGCCGCCGACCGTTGCCGGGTTCTTGAAAAGGAAAACCAAGTGAAGGCATCGGACCTTGAGAAGGCTGCTGCGACGAAAAAAGACCTCCGCTCTGCTATGAGGGCAAAGAAGGAGGAGCTGCGGAAAGCCGGGGATATTATAGCTGGGAAATCCTTTATGTTGTGGAGGAAGTTCGGAGATCCATGGTATGCCCCTCTGGATTGGCTGTGGAGTTCGGAGGATGTGTATATGGATTTGGCGGCGAGCGCTGCCGATGCGGCCAAGTACTTCCAGGGTCAGACGGACCGTGAAGTAGACCAGCTGTTTTGGAGACAATTCCATTCTCCCGAGCATCCACTTTCATTAACTGACCAATTAGCCGAATGGCCCAAACTAAATAGGTTGTCCGGACTCTCCATGAGGTCTGTTGTGGATCAGCTATGTCTGGAAAGGTCAAAACCGAACAGCTATTTCAGCTTGGTGCAGCAGTTCCTTGACGTGGTGTCGCGCATTAATGCGATGAAGAGGTCGGCGTGCATAGAGGGTGCACGGATGGCCTTTCCCCGTGTTAAGGCATACTGGGCGGAGATGGATGCTACCAATGTTGTAGCGCGGGATTCGACTATAGGTCGAAAGGCTGCTGAGCACTACTTTGAAGAAGTTCTTGAGGGTGCCCGTTTGATAGAGACCCAGTGCTCAAAAAATATTATGTTTGAGTGATATGTAATCTCATTGTAAGCGAAATGCTTTTATAAATTTTTATAAGGCTATTTTTATACTTTTGCCTGAAAGTAATATGATGCCTCCTGGGCGGCCATTTATGTATACATGTGTATAACCTGAAAGATTGCAGTCGTCGGCTTCAACCCCCACGTATATAATGCGGAGGTGCTCGCAAAAATATGTGTTCACACTTAACCCAACGTCTTGGTCCTATTAAGGAGGTGATAGCGGAGCGAGCGAGGCAACCGGACTATAATGCTTTAGCACTTTCACTTAGCCATAGGAGTTTGACAGTGGGGCTACTAGATAGCCCCTGGTGGCTCCGCACTCTCCCGATTCCGGGGTGCGTACATGCCTGGCCGGAAAACGGCCCTTCGTTAAGGCGGAGGAATTCTAACATTCCCACAGGTCATCGAGTGGTTGACCAGTCTCACGCTATATCATGACAGTCAGTTTTCGGCTTTCTCTACTGAGGTGCTCGTCCGGATGAACCAGGGCACAATCGCAATAGTTCTCCTGGTGCTACCTTAGCCGGTAAAGCTGAACGTAAGGCACCAAAACACAGGAGCCGGGCAAACCCAACATTTGACCAAAGACAATGATTCGGAGCTGATGCATATAGGGCCAAACTCACGACGTCGAACACTCCCTAAGGTATTCGGTCTTTGTGGTATAAACCGGGCCTAAATAATGGCCTTTGTAAGAAGCCCCTTGTGTCCAGGTACGTGCATTGTTCTGGCGTGGCCACATGCCAAGACGTCAGCATCCTTCTCAACGGTGGATATGTATCAACAAGAGACAGTAAAAAGGGTTTACGCAGGGTCTTAATCTAAAAAGAATCCTTGGAGCGGGTCCCTGCTGCACGTCTGTGCCTGTGTCTCCGTTGTGCCGTATTCTGGACGGGTGTAGCACGATGATCATCTGTAAAAGAGAGGAAGTTAAGTGAAAAAGTTGTCGTGAAAAAAGATAGTTTTTAAAGAAACCATGTATAATTCAAGATGATAAGAAATTGCCACTCGTCTGCGCGTGTTGAGCCCCTTGTATTGACAAATAGGGGTGTGACCATTTATTCGGTATAAGTAGCGGCGCCAAACTCAATTAGTTGTATCTGAGGTCTTGATGACCTATTGGATGCTTTCGCTTGTCCGGGCGCCTTTAGTGTGCGGCTGCCAAGGCAGCCTCACTCTCTTCGGCGCGTAGAGATCACTTGATATTTCCGTGCACTATGATGATGCCACATGGACCGGGAATCTTGAGTGTGAGGGAGGCGTAGTGTGGTATTGCATTAAAGCGAGCGAAAGCTTCGCGTCCGAGCAGTGCTTGATAGCCACTTTGAAACGGAGTGATGTGGAAAGTTAAATGCTCGCGACGGAAGTTATCGGGGGAGCCGAATATAACTTGTAGTAGGAGGGAGCCCGTACAACGAGCCCCTGGGCCTGGCGTTACTCCTTTAAACGTAGTATTGCTATGGCGAATTTGTGTTGGGTCTAACCCCATCCCGCGGATTGTATCCTGATATATTAGGTTTAGGCTACTGCCGCCGTCCATCAAGACTCTTGTGAAGTGATATCCGCCAATTACTGGGTCTAATACTAGGGCAGCCCATCCTGCGTGTCGGATACTTGCTGAGTAATCGCGATGGTCGAAAGTGATCGGTTGAGATGACCAGTGGCAGGACTTCGTGGTGACAGGCACTTGGGTATATTTTCCTGGGAGTGCCGCATTGTTTTTTCCCTTGATTACGTGTAACACGTTTACTGTTTTGACTTCTGGTGAAAATTTCTTTTGTTCCCCCGTGTCTTGCTTGGGGGGCTCGTCCTTGTCTTCACTTGGTGTATCCTCCCCCTTGTGTACGGCGTTGAGCTTGCCGGACTGCTTGAAGACCCAACATTCTCTGTGGGTATGATTAGCAGGTTTACCAGGGGTACTATGAATCTGACATACTTGGTCCAGAATTTTGTTGAGGCTGGACAATTCATCCCTGGTGCCTTTAGGGGGGGCTTTTGACCTGGCCGAGAGCTTTTGAATCCGGCATTTACTGTCGTGCCCTTCGTGATGTCTTCTTTATTCCGGCGTTTGTTATTGCTGTTGCACCGTGATTTCCCGTTTCCATCTCTAACTTCAGATGTACTGGGGTCGCTGGTGTTGCATCTGGCTAGCCAGCTGTCCTCACCCACGCAAAAGCGGGTCATGAGATTTGTTAATGCGGCCATCGTTCTCGGCTTATTTTGGCCGAGGTGTCTGGCGAGCCATTCATCACGGACGCTATGCTGGAAAGCTGCCAAGGCTTCAGCGTCCGGACAGTCGACAATCTGGTTCTTTTTAGTAAGAAACCTGTTCCAAAGCTTTCGGGCTGACTCTTCGGGCTGTTGAGTTATATGACTCAAATCATCCGCATCTGGAGGTCGGACATAAGTCCCTTGAAAATTTGCCCGAAAGGCGTCTTCGAGCTCTTCCCAACTTCCAATGGAGCTTTCGGGGAGGCCTTTGAGCCAGTGACGAGCTGGCCCTTTGAGCTTGAGGGGTAGGTACTTGATGGCATGGAGATCATCTCCTCGAGCCATATGGATATGAAGGATGTAGTCCTCAATCCAGACCCCAGGGTCTGTTGTTCCGTCGTATGCCTCTATGTTTACGGGCTTGAATCCCTCTGGAAATTCATGGTCCAGCACCTCATCGGTGAAACATAGGGGGTGTGTGGCACCCCTGTAGCTGGGTGTACCGCGTTGTTCGGATGTCTGTTGTGTTGCATTGTATGCTGGGGCGCGCTTGCGTGGTCCATAGATGGATCTTGTTGCGCCGTCCTTTGGGTGCGAGACCTCGCATGGGTCGCGTATTGTATTGTGAGCGGCGTTGTATGCCGCTCTGTGTTGGTAGAGGGGTCGTCTATACGACCAAGTGGCTGCTTTGATATTTGGTTGTGGGGGTTCTGAGGCCTCCTCATGGAATTTGGGTAGCAGCTTCCGCTTTGGGTAGCTTTTGGAGGGGCGATTGTCGCCGTACCTTGCTGCAGTGTTGAGTATTTTACTCCATCTGATTTGGAGTGTGTCTTGTGCGGCCTTGAGCCTTTGCTTCTTTTTCAGACTCCTCGCGGTGGCAACAAGCCTTTTACGGGCAGGCTGCTGCTCCGGGTGTCTGCCCGGCGTTATGTCATCCGGACCATTATCCTTGATAGGATTTGTTTGTTCGGTTTGATTATCCAGATTGCCGTTGTCCGGCAGCGGTTCGCCCTGCTCCAGCGCTGGGTCTGTGTGATCACTATTTCTGTCGAGGCGGGATTTGGGGCAGCGCTTGCGTCGCCGTTTTGACTGCTTTTCCAGGGAACAAGCTGTTGGGTTTCGTAGTAATTTCAAAAAATTTCCTACGCACACGCAAGATCATGGTGATGCATAGCAACGAGAGGGGAGAGTGTTGTCTACGACCCACGCAGACCGACTGCGGAAGCGTTGACACAACGTAGAGGAAGTAGTCGTACGTCTTCACGATCCAACCGATCAAGCACCGCAACTACGGCACCTCCGAGTTCGAGCACACGTTCAGCTTGATGACGATCCCCGGACTCCGATCCAGCAAAGTGTCGGGGAAGAGTTCCATCAGCACGACGGCGTGGTGACGATCTTGATGTACTACAGCAGCAGGGCTTCGCCTAAACTCCGCTACAGTATTATCGAGGACTATGGTGGCTGGGGGCACCGCACACGGCTAAGGAATAGATCACGTGGATCAACTTGTGTGTTCTGGGGTGCCTCTGCCTCAGTATATAAAGGACTAGAGGGGGGAGGCTGGCCGGCCACAGGAGGGCGCGCCAGGAGAGTCCTACTCCCTCTGGGAGTAGGATTCCCCCCCCCCCAATCCTAGTTGGAATAGGATTCCTTGAGGGGGGAAAGAGAGAGAGGGGGCCGGCCACCTCTCCTAGTCCTAATAGGACTAGGGGAAGGGGGGAGGCGCACAGCCACCTTGGGCTGCCCCTTTCTCCTTTCCACTAAAGCCCACTAAGGCCCATATAGCTCCCGGGGGGTTCCGGTAACCTCCCGGTACTCCGGTAAAATCCCGATTTCACCCGGAACACTTCCGATATCCAAACATAGGCTTCCAATATATCAATCTTTACGTCTCGACCATTTCGAGACTCCTCGTCATGTCCGTGATCACATCCGGGACTCCGAACAACCTTTGGTACATCAAAATGCATAAACTCATAATATAACTATCATCGTAACCTTAAGCGTGCGGACCCTACGGGTTCGAGAACAATGTAGACATGACCGAGACACGTCTCCGGTCAATAACCAATAGCGGGACCTGGATGCCCATATTGGCTCCTACATATTCTACGAAGATCTTTATCGGTCAGACCGCATAACAACATACGTTGTTCCCTTTGTCATCGGTATGTTACTTGCCCGAGATTCGATCGTCGGTATCCAATACCTAGTTCAATCTCGTTACCGGCAAGTCTCTTTACTCGTTCCGTAATACATCATCTCGCAACTAACTCATTAGTTGCAATGCTTGCAAGGCTTATGTGATGTGCATTACCGAGAGGGCCCAGAGATACCTCTCCGACAATCGGAGTGACAAATCCTAATCTCGAAATACGCCAACCCAACATCTACCTTTGGAGACACCTGTAATGCTCCTTTATAATCACCCAGTTACGTTGTGACGTTTGGTAGCACCCAAAGTGTTCCTCCGGCAAACGGGAGTTGCATAATCTCATAGTCATAGGAACATGTATAAGTCATGAAGAAAGCAATAGCAACATACTAAACGATCGGGTGCTAAGCTAATGGAATGGGTCATGTCAATCAGATCATTCAACTAATGATGTGATCCCGTTAATCAAATAACAACTCTTTGTTCATGGTTAGGAAACATAACCATCTTTGATTAACGAGCTAGTCAAGTAGAGGCATACTAGTGACACTCTGTTTGTCTATGTATTCACACATGTATTATGTTTCCGGTTAATACAATTCTAGCATGAATAATAAACATTTATCATGAAATAAGGAAATAAATAATAACTTTATTATTGCCTCTAGGGCATATTTCCTTCAGTCTCCCACTTGCACTAGAGTCAATAATCTAGATCACATCACCATGTGATTAACATCGATAGTTCACATCATCATGTGATTAACACCCATAGTTCACATCGCCATGTGACCAACACCCAAAGGGTTTACTAGATTCGGTAATCTAGTTCACATCGCTATGTGATTAACACCCAAAGAGTACTAAGGTGTGATCATGTTTTGCTTGTGAGAGAATCTTAGTCAACGGTCTTTCACATTCAGATCCGTTATGTATTTTGCAATTTTCTATGTCTACAATGCTCTGCACGGAGCTACTCTAGCTAATTGCTCCCACTTTCAATATGTATCTAGATCGAGACTTAGAGTCATCCAGATCAGTGTCAAAACTTGCATCGACGTAACCCTTTACGGCGAACCTTTTTGTCACGTCCATAATCGAGAAACATATCCTTATTTCACTAAGGATAATTCTGACCGCTGTCCAGTGATCTACTCCTAGATCACTATTGTACTCCCTTGCCAAATCAGTGCAGGGTATACAATAGATCTGGTATACAGCATGACATACTTTATAGAACCTATGGCCAAGGCATAGGGAATGACTTTCATTCTCTTTCTATCTTCTGCCGTGGTCGGGCTTTGAGTCTTACTCAACTTCACACCTTGTAATACAGGCAAGAACTCTTTCTTTGACTGCTCCATTTTGAACTACTTCAAAATCTTGTCAAGGTATGTACTCATTGAAAAAACTTATCAAGCGTCTTGATCTATCTCTATAGATCTTGAAGCTCAATATGTAAGCAGCTTCACCGAAGTCTTTCTTTGAAAAACTCCTTTCAAACACTCCTTTATGCTTTACAGAATAATTCTACATTATTTCCGATCAACAATATGTCATTCACATATACTTATCAGAAATGTTGTAGTGCTCCCACTCACTTTCTTGTAAATACAGGCTTCACCGCAAGTCTGTATAAAACTATATGCTTTGATCAACTCATCAAAGCGTATATTCCAACTCCGAGATGCTTGCACCAGTCCACAGATGGATCGCTGGAGCTTGCACATTTTGTTAGCACCTTTCGGATTGACAAAACCTTCTGGTTGCATCATATACAACTCTTCTTTAGTAAATCCATTAAGGAATGCAGTTTTGTTTATCCATTTGCCAGATTTCATAAAATGCGGCAATTACTAACATGATTCGGACAGACTCAAGCATAGATACGAGTGAGAAACTCTCATCGTAGTCAACACCTTGAACTTGTCGAAAACCTTTTGCGACAATTCTAGCTTTGTAGATAGTAACACTACTATCAGCGTCCGTCTTCCTCTTGAAGATCCATTCATTTTCTATGGCTTGCCGATCATCGGGCAAGTCAACCAAAGTCCATACTTTGTTCTCATACATGGATCATATCTCAGATTTCATGGCCTCAAACCATTTCGCGGAATCTGGGCTCATCATCGCTTCCTCATAGTTCGCAAGTTCGTCATGGTCTAGTAACATGACTTCCAGAACAGGATTACCGTACCACTCTGGTCCGGATCTCACTCTGATTTACCTACGAGATTCGGTAGTAACTTGATCTGAAGTTACATGATCATCATCATTAGCTTCTTCACTAATTGGTGTAGTAGTCACAAGAACAGATTTCTGTGATGAACTACTTTCCAATAAGGGAGAAGGTACAATTACCTTATCAAGTTTTCTACTTTCCTCCCACTCACTTCTTTCGAGAGAAACTCCTTCTCTAGAAAGTTTCCGAATTTAGCAACAAAAGTCTTGCCTTCGGATCTGTGATAGAAGGTGTATCCAATAGTTTCTTTTTGGATATCCTATGAAGACACATTTCTCCGATTTGGGTTTGAGCTTATTAGGTTGAAACTTTTTCACATATGCATCACAGCCCCAAACTTTCAGAAACGACAACTTTGGTTTCTTGCCAAACCACAGTTCATAAGGCGTCGTCTCAACGGATTTTGATGGTGCCCTATTTAACGTGAATGCAGCTGTCTCTAATGCATAACCCCAAAACGATAGTGGTAGATCGGTAAGATACATCATAGATTGCACTATATCCAATAAAGTACGGTTATGACGTTCGGACACACCATTACATTGTGGTGTTCCAGGTGGCATGAGTAGTGAAACTATTTCACATTGTTTTTAACTGAAGGCCAAACTCGTAACTCAAATACTCTTCTCTACGATCAGATCGTAGAAACTTTATTTTCTTGTTACGATGATTTTTCACTTCACTCTGAAATTCTTTGAACTTTTCAAATGTTTCAGACTTATGTTTCATCAAGTAGATATACTCATATCTGCTCAAATCATCTGTGAAGATCAGAAAATAATGATACTTGTCGCGAGCCTCAATATTCATCGGACCACATACATCAGTATGTATGATTTCCAACAAATCTGTTGCTCGCTCCATTGTTCCGAAGAACAGAGTCTTAGTCATCTTGCCCATGAGGCATGGTTCGCAAGCATCAACTGATTCATAATCAAGTGATTCCAAAAGCCCATCAGCATGGAGTTTCTTCATGCGCTTTACACCAATATGACCTAAACGGCAGTGCTACAAATAAGTTGCACTATCATTATTAACTTTGCATCTTTTGGTTTCAATATTATGATTATGTGTATCACTACGATCGAGATCCAACGAACTATTTTCATTGGGTGTGTAACCATATAAGGTTTTATTCATGTAAACAGAACAACAATTTATTCTCTTACTTAAATGAATAACCGTATTACAATAAACATGATCAAATCATATTCATGCTCAACGCAAACACCAAATAACACTTATTTAGGTTCAACACTAATCCCGAAAGTATAGGGAGTGTGCGATGATGATCATATCAATCTTGGAACCACTTCCAACACACATCGTCACTTCACCCTTAACTAGTCTCTGTTTATTCTGCAACTCCCGTTTCGAGTTACTAATCTTAGCAACTGAACTAGTATCAAATACTGAGGGGTTGCTATAAACACTAGTAAAGTACACATCAATAACATGTATATCAAATATACTTATGTTCACTTTGCCATCCTTCTTATCCGCCAATCACTTGGGGTAGTTCCGCTTCCAGTGACCAGTCCCTTTGCAGTAGAAGCACTTAGTCTCAGGCTTAGGACCAGACTTGGGCTTCTTCACTTGAGCAGCAACTTGCTTGCTGTTCTTCTTGAAGTTCCCCTTCTTCCCTCTGCCCTTTTCTTGAAACTAGTGATCTTGTCAACCATCAACACTTGATGTTTTTCTTGATTTCTACCTTCGTTGATTTCAGCATCACGAAGAGCTTGGGATTGTTTCCGTTATCCCTTGCATATTATAGTTCATCACGAAGTTCTACTAACTTGGTGATGGTGACTAGAGAATTCTGTCAATCACTATCTTATCTGGAAGATTAACTCCCACTTGATTCAAGCGATTGTAGTACCCAGACAATCTGAGCACATGCTCACTAGTTGAGCGATTCTCCTCCATCTTTTAGCTATAGAACTTGTTGGAGACTTCATATCTCTCAACTCGGGTATTTGCTTGAAATATTAACTTCAACTCCTGGAACATCTCATATGGTCCATGACGTTCAAAACGTCTTTGAAGTCCCGATTCTAAGCCGTTAAGCATGGTGCACTAAACTATCAAGTAGTCATCATATTGAGCTAGCCAAACGTTCATAACGTCTGCATCTGCTCCTGCAATAGGTCTGTCACCTAGCGGTGCATCAAGGACATAATTCTTCTGTGCAGCAATGAGGATAAACCTCAGATCACGGATCCAATCCGCATCATTGCTACTAACATCTTTCAACACAATTTTCTCTAGGAACATATCAAAATAAACATATGAAAGCAACAACGCGAGCTATTGATCTACAACATAGATATGCAAATACTACCAGGACTAAGTTCATGATAAATTTAAGTTCAATTAATCATATTACTTAAGAACTCCCACTTAGATAGACATCCCTCTAATCCTCTAAGTGATTACGTGATCCAAATCAACTAAACCATAACCGATCATCACGTGAGATGGAGTAGTTTTCAATGGTGAACATCGTTATGTTGATCATATCTACTATATGATTCACGCTCGACCTTTCGGTCTCCGTGTTCCGAGGCCATATCTGCATATGCTAGGCTCGTCAAGTTTAACCTGAGTATTCTGCGTGTGCAAAACTGGCTTGCACCCGTTGTAGATGGACGTAGAGCTTATCACACCCGATCATCACGTGGTGTCTGGGCACGACGAACTTTGGCAACGGTGCATACTCAGGGAGAACACTTCTTGATAATTTAGTGAGAGATCATCTTATAATGCTACCGTCAATCAAAGCAAGATAAGATGCATAAAAGATAAACATCACATGCAATCAATATAAGTGATATGATATGGCCATCATCATCTTGTGCTTGTGATCTCCATCTCCGAAGCACCGTCGTGATCACCATCGTCACCGGCGTGACACCTTGATCTCCATCGTAGCATCGTTGTCGTCTCGCCAAGCTTATGCTTCCACGACTATCACTACCGCTTAGTAATAAAGTAAAGCATTACATCGCGATTGCATTGCATACAATAAACGACAACCATAAGGCTCCTGCCAGTTGCCGATAACTCGGTTACAAAACATGATCATCTCATACAATAAAATTCAGCATCATGTCTTGACCATATCACATCACAACATGCCCTGCAAAAACAAGTTAGACGTCCTCTACTTTGTTGTTGCAAGTTTTACGTGGCTGCTACGGGCTTAAGCAAGAACCAATCTCACCTACGCATCAAAACCACAACGATAGTTTGTCAAATAGACTCCGTTTTAACCTTCGCAAGGACCGGGCGTAGCCATACTTGGTTCAACTAAAGTTGGAGAGACAGTCGCCCGCAAGCCACCTATGTGCAAAGCACGTCGGGGGAACCGGTCTCGCGTAAGCGTACGCGTAATGTTGGTCCGGGTCGTCTCGTCCAACAATGCCGCCGAACCAAAGTATGACATGCTGGTAGGCAGTATGACTTATATCGCCCACAACTCACTTGTGTTCTACTCGTGCATATAACATCAACATAAATAACCTAGGCTCGGATGCCACTGTTGGGTTTCGTAGTAATTTCAAAAAAATTCCTACGCACACGCAACATCATGGTGATGCATAGCAACGAGAGGGGAGAGTGTTGTCTACGTACCCACGCAGACCGACTGCGGAAGCGTTGACACAACATAGAGGAAGTAGTCGTACGTCTTCACGATCCAACTGATCAAGCACCGAAACTACGGCACCTCCGAGTTCGAGCACACGTTCAGCTCGATGACGATCCCCGGACTCCGATCCAAAAAAGTGTCGGGGAAGAGTTCCGTCAGCACGACGGCGTGGTGATGATCTTGATGTACTACAGTAGCAGGGCTTCGCCTAAACTCCACTACAGTATTATCGAGGACTATGGTGGCTGGGGGCGCCGCACACGGCTAAGGAATAGATCACGTGGATCAACTTGTGTGTTCTTTGGGGTGCCCTGCCTCTGTATATAAAGGACTAGAGGGGGGAGGCTGGCCGGCCACATAGGGCGCGCCAGGAGAGTCCTACTCCCTCTGGGAGTAGGATCCCCCCCCCCAATCCTAGTTGGAATAGGACTCCTTGAGGGGGGAAAGAGAGAGAGGGGGCCGGCCACCTCTCCTAGTCCTAATAGGACTAGGGGAAGGGGGGAGGCGCACAGCCATCTTGGGCTGCCCCTTTCTCCTTTCCACTAAAGCCCACTAAGGCCCATATAGCTCCCGGGGGGTTCCGGTAACCTCCCGGTACTCCGGTAAAATCCCGATTTCACCCGGAACACTTCCGATATCCAAACATAGGCTTCCAATATATCAATCTTTACGTCTCGACCATTTCGAGACTCCTCGTCATGTCCGTGATCACATCCGGGACTCCTAACAACCTTCGGTACATCAAAATGCATAAACTCATAATATAACTGTCATCGTAACCTTAAGCGTGCGGACCCTACGGGTTCGAGAACAATGTAGACATGACCGAGACACGTCTCCGGTCAATAACCAATAGCGGGACCTGGATGCCCATATTGGCTCCTACATATTCTACGAAGATCTTTATCGGTCAGACCGCATAACAACATACGTTGTTCCCTTTGTCATCGGTATGTTACTTGCCCGAGATTCGATCGTCGGTATCCAATACCTAGTTCAATCTCGTTACCGGCAAGTCTCTTTACTCGTTCCGTAATACATCATCTCGCAACTAACATATTAGTTGCAATGCTTGCAAGGCTTATGTGATGTGCATTACCGAGAGGGCCCAGAGATACCTCTCCGACAATCGGAGTGACAAATCCTAATCTCGAAATACGCCAACCCAACATCTACCTTTGGAGACACCTGTAATGCTCCTTTATAATCACCCAGTTACGTTGTGACGTTTGGTAGCACCCAAAGTGTTCCTCCGGCAAACGGGAGTTGCATAATCTCATAGTCATAGGAACATGTATAAGTCATGAAGAAAGCAATAGCAACATACTAAACGATCGGGTGCTAAGCTAATGGAATGGGTCATGTCAATCAGATCATTCAACTAATGATGTGATCCCGTTAATCAAATAACAACTCCTTTGTCTATGGTTAGGAAACATAACCATCTTTGATTAACGAGCTAGTCAAGTAGAGGCATACTAGTGACACTCTGTTTGTCTATGTATTCACACATGTATTATGTTTCCGGTTAATACAATTCTAGCATGAATAATAAACATTTATCATGAAATAAGGAAATAAATAATAACTTTATTATTGCCTCTAGGGCATATTTCCTTCACAAGCCTTCGGTGCGTCCTTTCGCTCTTCGTCGTCATCTTTTGGTGCGTCCACCATGTATATGTCATATGACAAGGTGGCGTTCTAGGGCCCAGGTGGCTGTGTTGGTAGAGGGGTCGTCTATCCGACCAGGTGGCTGCTTTGATATTTGGTTGTGGGGATTCTGAGGCCTCCTCATTGAATTTGGGTAGCAGCTTCCGCTTTGGGTAGCTTTTGGAGGGGCGATTGTCGCCATACCTTGCTGCAGTGTTGAGTATTTTACTCCATCTGATTTGGAGTGTGTCTTGTGCGGCCTTGAGCCTTTGCTTCTTCTTTTTCAGACTCCTCGCGGTGGCAACAAGCCTTTTACGGGCAGGATGCTGCTCCGGGTGTCTGTCCGGCGTTATGTCGTCCGGACCATTATCCTTGATAGGATTTGTTTGTTCGGTTTGATTATCCAGATTGCCGTTGTCCGGCAGCGGTTCGCCCTGCTCCAGCGCTGGGTCTATGTGATCGCTATTTCTGTCGAGGCAGGATTTGGGGCAGCGCTTGCATCGCCGCTTTGACTGCTTTTCGAGGGAACAAGCCTTCAGTGCGTCCTTTCGCTCCTCGTCGTCATCTTTTGGTGCGTCCACCATGTATACATCATATGACGAGGTGGCGTTCCAGGGCCCAATAGGCGCTGGTTCTTCATTGTCTCCTTCATCGGCGTCCATACCGTCGATGTCTTCGGAGTCGAAGTCGAGCATGTCGTTTAAATCGTCGACAGTGGCTACAAAGTGGGTGGTGGGTGGGCTTTGAATTTCTTCATCATCCGCATCCCAATCTCGCTGACCGTAGTCTGGCCAGGGCTCTCCTAATAAAGAGAGAGACTTTAGTGATTTTATAATAACGCCAAAGGGCGAGTGCTGAAAGATGTCTGCGGTAGTAAACTCCATGATCGGCGCCCGGTCGGATTCGACCGGCAGAGGCGCGAATGGTTCGGAGTCCGGAGAGGAGTCCGGCTCCTTGGAATCATGAGTCTCGTGGAGTGCGGGGCTGGTGTTCGGCTCGATCACCGTTAGGATCGCAGCCCCCGAGGCGGCATCCAACCACCCATCCTCGATCAGCGCGGTTGGCTCCGAGTTATGGGTCGAAGCCGATGCGGGTGCGGCCTTCAGGGCACTGTTAGGCGGCAGAGCTAGATCATGCTCGTCGTGGCAGTGCGGCGCGCTCGGCAGTGGCTCGAATCCATCGAAGATCAAGTCCCTACGGATGTCAGTCGTGTAGTTTAAATTTCCAAATCTGACCTAATGGCCAGGGGCATAGCTTTCGATCTGCACCAGATGGCCAAGTGAATTGGCCCGCAGTGCAAAGCCGCCGAAGACAGAGATCTGTCCGGGGAGACAAGTTTCACCCTGGACCGCATCACTATCGATGATCGTAGGAGCCATCAAGCCTGACGGCGATGACACAGAGGAACTCTCAATGAAAGCACCAATGTCGGTGTCAAAACCGGCAGATCTCGGGTAGGGGGTCCCGAACTGTGCGTCTAGGCCGGATGGTAACAGGAGGCAAGGGACACAAAGTTTTACCTAGGTTCGGGCCCTCTCGATGGAGGTAAAACCCTACGTCCTGCTTGATTAATATTGATGATATGGGTAGTACAAGAGTAGATCTACCACGAGATCGGAGAGGCTAAACCCTAGAAACTAGCCTGTGGTATGATTGTTGTTCTGTATGTTGTCCTACGGACTAAAACCCTCCGGTTTATATAGACACCGGAGAGGGTTAGGGTTACACAAAGTCGGTTACAATGGTAGGAGATCTACATATCCGTATCGCCAAGCTTGCCTTCCACGCCAAGGAAAGTCCCTTCCGGACACGGGACAAAGTCTTCAATCTTGTATCTTCATAGTCCAGGAGTCCGGCTGAAGGTATAGTCCGGCCATCCGGACACCCCCTAATCCAGGACTCCCTCAGCCGTAATGGCCACCATGGCGTCATCACAGCTTAATTGATAGAACTGTCGGTCTATCAGCTCCATGAATATGTCCGAATCTTCTTTGAGTCCGGGACCGAGGGCCCGGTCAGGGTCCTCTGGTTGTGGAGATGGGCTGTTGACCTCCCTTATGGCTTTTCGTAGTTCCTGCCGCAAAATGGCAAGGTGAGTACCTACGACAAAGAATGCGGGAAGAATAGGAGTAAGGAGATATAACTCACCCAGCTTGGAGGGTTGTACATGGAGAATCCATCCTGTGGCTTGATGCGGATGAACTCCTCTTCATCTCCCTTGAATAACTCGGACAGAATTTTTGCTAAAGCAGCAGCATTGTCCGGACCCTTACGCCCGCAACGGGTGGCATCATCTTCCCTGTTAAAACACCACACGGGGTGCCCTCGATATTGAAGTGGCTGCACTCCCCGCATTATGCATATTGACATAACCTCGATTACTATCAATCCTGATTGAGCTAGCGCTTTAATCCGGTTCATCGGGTAAAGGACTTCTCCATTGTCTTCCTCCTGGGGGCTCCGTGGGCGCCAACTTCGGCGTTTCTTCAGAGGAGCATTGTTGAACTCAGGAAGACCCCACCGAACAGGGTCCGCAAGGGGGACGTCCTCCATATAAAACCATTCCGAAGGCCAGTCTTCGGACGTCTTCTTTGGAGTACCAAACAGGTATCCGGATTCGGCGATGCGCCATATTTCGGCTCCGCCCACTTGATAAAGTGACCCCTTAGATGTGCGGGGGACGAGGCAAAATAACCTTTTCCACAGCTCGAAATGAGCCTCGCAGCCCAGGAATAACTCGCAAAGGGCAACATAGCCGGCAATGTGTAATATGGAAGCAGGGGTGAAATTATGCAGTTGGAGGCCGTAAAACTCCAGGAGCCCGCGGAGGAATGAATGAATCGAAAATCCGAGTCCCCTTAATAAGTAAGGAACAAGGCACACCCGCTCCCCCGTAGAGGGGCTGGGGAAGCTCTCCGCTTGCTCCCCGCCATTGTAGGTGGCGAGCCCGGCTCGGACCGGAACCATATACGCTGGAGGGAGAAATCCCTGAGTCTGCAGTTCGACTAATCGACTGTGTGAGACAGAACACCTCTCCCAATCACCGGGCTTAGAGCTACGGGGGCGAGAGGAGGAGCTGCGGTGGTCGACCATGTTGGAGTGGATTTTTCCGAAGCGCGCTCCGATGGATTCTTGCTGTGGGAGGATGCTATGGGTTGGATCTAAGAATCCCCATCCCTTTAATAGACAATTTATTTATATGGCTAGGGGGCGAATGTAAAAATGCCCTGGCTCCTCATATTCATTCGACGCGTGGAAGATAGCCCTTATTGGGCGCAGAAGCCAAGAAGTCCAACATTTATGGTGCCGGACACTACTTGACAAACATTCAAAATTTGGAGAAGAACCCGCCTTGCAATGCCGAAGACAATACTGCGTGTCGGACTTGACGTCATTGAAGCCTGGTTCGGGGGCTACTAAGGGAGTCCTGGATTAGGGGGTCTGCGGACAGCCGGACTGTTGGACTATGAAGATACAAGATTGAAGACTTCGTCTCGTGTCCGGATGGGACTTTTACTTGGCGTAGAAGGCAAGCTAGGCAATACGGATATGTATATCTCCTCCTTTGTAACCGACCTTGTGTAAACCCTAGCCCCCTCCGGTGTCTATATAAACCGGAGGGTTTTAGTCCGTAGGACAACATACAATCATACCATAGGCTAGCTTCTAGGGTTTAGCCTCTCTGATCTCGTGGTAGATCAACTCTTGTACTATTCATATTATCAAGAATAATCAAGCAGGACATAGGGTTTTACCTCCATCAAGAGGGCCCGAACCTGGGTAAAACATTGTGTCCCCTGCCTCCTGTTACCATCCGCCTTAGACGCACAGTTCGGGACCCCCTACCCGAGATCCGCCGGTTTTGACACCGACAAGCACCGACATCTAGCAATAAGTGTGTGTGAACATAAATGTAATGTCGGTGAGGAATATGTACTCCCCAAGCTTAGGCTTTTGGCCTAAGTTGGTCTATGGCCATGGCTGGCCTGGCTGATATCCATAATAATAGTTGTTGGGGTCGTACTGAGATGCAGCGGCTATCACCTCCTGAGCTGCAGTATGGCAACGAGCGGCCTCCACTCTCCTCTCGTACTCATCTGCCTCCTCTCTGGTAATAGAATATCCTCCTCTTGCCTGGTAATCAAAGAAAGCAGGAGCAGGGAGAGTTATATGGACAGCATGGCATCTGTCAAAGATTTGTCGGTACTGGAGAGGTGATTCGTTCCTCTCGACAAAATGGTGGTGAACCATAGCATTAAAATCTAGATAGGCAGGAGGTAATTCAATATCATCTTCACGTACATCTATACCAAGAAAATTAGCTGTGCGGGTTGCATAAATTCCTCCAAATAAATCTCCATTATATCTATTATGATGCAACCTACGAGCTACTATGGCTCCCAAATGATAAGGTTGGTCTCCTAACACAGCACTCCTGAGAATGCTAAGGTCAGGGACACACATGTGACATGCTTCATCCTTAGCATTTATGCACCTACCTATGAAGAGAGCAAAATAATGTATAGCAGGAAAGTGAATGCTCCCTATGGTAGCTTGCGTTATATCTCTAGATTCCCCTACAGTTATACTAGCAAGAAAGTTTCTAAATTCAGATTTAGGGGATCCCTAACACTACCCCATTGTGGAAGTTTGCATGCAGTGGTAAAATCCTCTAAGTCCATGGTATAAGATTTATCATAAAGATCAAACAGGACAGTTGGAGAGTTACGTGAAGTGGAAAATTCAAACCTCCTCACAAAGGAACTAGTGAGGTTATGATACTGACTGCACTTCTCTTCCTCGAAGCTCACAAGATCAGCGTTACGCAAATATGCATTGAATTCTTCTTTTGTTCCCGCTCGATCCATAAAATTTTCAGAAGACCACTCACAAGGACGCACTGGGGCGTCTCTTGGTGGCTCTTCGTCAGCATCTCGCATTGCAAGCCTGGGTCCTTGCTTCTTTGAAGAACCACCTTGGAACATTTTCCTAAACATTTTCTTCCTCGGAAAAATTCTGAAAAAAAATTAGTAACTTCAAAATAAAAGTAAACCAAACTCAATAATACTGATAGCAACTACTCCTACAAGTGCCTAGAGCCTATATCATGCATCAAAACTACTTTTGACCATATAAATTTGACATGCAAGCTCAAGAACAGGGTCACCTAAGCAGCAAAAATTTGCAATGAATAAAGTACTAGAAAAAACTAATTGGACCAATGGAGGAGTCACATACCAAGGAACAATCTCCCCAAGCAGTTTTGTGAGAGGTGCTTTGAGCAAGGAGATCGAAAATGGCAGCAAAGAGGGCTGGAACCCGTGCTTGAGTTGGTTTTTCGTGTTTGTGGGAGGAAGAAGAGGGGGATGGGTGCAGGAATAAGTGCAGGAGGGCCACCATGGGCCCACGAGGCAGGGGGCGCGCCCTAGGGGGTTGGGCGCACCCTCCACCCTCGTGGCAAGGTGGTTGGCCCCCTGGTGTGTTCTTTGTTCCATAAATCCTCAAATATTCTAGAAAAAATCATATTTAATTTTTAGGGCATTTGGAGAACTTTTATTTTCGGGGTATTTTTATATTGCAAGGATAATCAGATAACAGATAGAAAATTGTTTATTTTTATTTTATTTCAACTAAATAACAGAAAGTATAGAGAGGGTATAGAAGGTTGTGCTTCTAGTTTCATCCATCTCGTGCTTATCAAAAAGGAATCCACTAACAAGGTTGATCAAGTCTTGTTAACAAACTCATTCCGATTAACATGAAACCGGAGAAATTTCGAATAACACTAGGTTACCTCAACGGGGATATGCACATCCCCAATAATAAGTATATCGTATTTCTTATTGACAGTAGGAAGAGGAAATTCAAAACCTCCAAATATAATCAATGGAATTTTTCCGACAGAATTGATACTATGAACTTGAGGTTGTTTCCTCAGAAAGTGTACCTTATGCTCATTACCATTAACATGAAAAGTGACATTGCCTTTGTTGCAATCAATAATAGCCCCTGCAGTATTAAGAAAAGGTCTTCCAAGAATAATAGACATACTATCATCCTCGGGAATATCAAGAATAACAAAGTCCGTTAAAATAGTAACGTTTGCAACCACAACAGGCACATCCTCACAAATGTCGATAGGTATAGCAGTTGATTTATCAGCCATTTGCAAAGATATTTCAGTAGGTGTCAACTTATTCAAATCAAGTCTACGATATAAAGAGAGAGGCATAACACTAACACCGGCTCCAAGATCACATAAAGCAGTTTTAACATAGTTTTGTTTAATGGAGCATGGTATAGTGGGTACTCCTAGATCTCCAAGTTTCTTTGGTATTCCACCTTTAAAAGTATAATTAGCAAGCATGGTGGAAATTTCAACTTCTGGTATATTTCTTTTATTAGTAATAATATCTTTCATGTACTTAGCATAAGGATTGGTTTTAAGCATATCAGTCAATCGCATACACAAAAAGATAGGTCTAATCATTTCAGCAAAGCGCTCAAAATCCTCATCATCCTTTTTCTTGGATGGTTTGGGAGGAAAAGGCATGGGTTTCTGAACCCAAGGTTCTCTTTCTTTACCATGTTTCCTAGCAACAAAATCTTTCTTATCATAACGTTGATTCTTTGATTGTGGGTTATCAAGATCAACAGCAGGTTCAATTTCTACATCATTATCATTACTAGGTTGAGCATCATCATGAACATTATTATTAACATTATCACTAGGTTCATGTTCATTACCAGATTGTGTTTTAGCATCAGACATAGAGATATCATTTGGATTATCAGGTGGTTCAGCAATAGGTTCACTAGAAGTTTGCACAGTTCTATCATTTTTCTTTTTCTTCCTTTTAGAAGAACTAGGTGCATCAATTTTATTTCTCTAAGAATCTTGCTCAATTCTCTTAGGGTGGCCTTCAGGATACAAAGGTTCCTGAGTCATTCTACCAGTTCTAGTAGCCACTCTAACAGCATAATCATTTTTCTTACTATTCATTTCATCGAGAAATTCTTTTTGAGCTTTAAGTACTTGTTCTACTTGAGTGGTAACCATGGAAGCATGTTTACTAATAAGTTTAAGTTCACCTTTAACATTAGCCATATAATCACCCAAGTGTCCAAGCATATTTGAATTGTATTTCAATTGTCTACCAAAATAAGCATTAAAGTCTTCTTGCTTAGCCATAAATTTATCAAACTCATCTAAGCATGGGCTAGCAATTTTAGTAAATGGGATTACAGCTTTATCATATCTATAGAGATAATTTACCTTTACTACCTGTGTCGGGTTATCGAGGTCTGGAGGTTCTTCAATAAGTAAAGGATTAAGATCATATGTTTCTTCGACAGGCGGTAAATTAAGAGCATGTATTTATTCAATAGGAGGTAAAAATCTTAACATCTTCAGCTTTAATACATTTTTCTTTCATAGATTTCTTTGCCTCTTGCATATCTTCAGGACTGAGAAATAGAATACCCCTCTTCTTTAGGAATAGGATCATTAATTGGAGCAGGAGGTGGCTCAAGGGCTGGCTCAGGAGGTGCCCAATTATTTTCATTTGTCAACATATTGTTCAATAAGATTTCAGCTTCATCCGGTGTTCTTTCCCTGAAAAGAGAACCAGCACAACTATCCAGGTAATCTCTGGAAGCATCGGTTAGTCCATTATAAAAGATATCAAGTATTTCATTTTTCTTAAGAGGATGATCAGGCAAAGCATTAAGTAACTTGAGAAGCCTCCCTCAAGCTTGTGGGAGACTCTCTTCTTTAATTTGCACAAAGTTGTATATTTCCTTTAAAGCAGCTCGTTTCTTATGAGCAGGGAAATATTTAGCAAAGAAGTAGTAAATCATATCCTGGGGACTACACACACAACCAGGATCAAGAGAATTAAACCATATCTTAGCATCACCCTTTAATGAGAATGGAAATATTTTGAGGATATAAAAGTAGCGAGTTCTCTCATTTTTAGTGAACAGGATGGCTATATCATTCAGTTTAGTAAATGTGCCACAACAGTTTCAGATTCATAACCATGAAAAGGATCAGATTCAACCAAAGTAATTATATCAGGATCAACAGAGAATTCATAATCCTTATCAGTAACTAAGATAGGTGAAGTAGCAAAAGCAAGGTCAGGTTTCATTCTAGCATTTAGAGATTGCTTACTCCATTTAGCTAATAATTTTTTAAGTTCAGTTCTATTTCTACAAGCTAAAATAGCAAAAGAAGCTTCTTGATCAAATAAATAACCCTCAGGAATAACAAGTGATTCTTCATCATCACTTTCATCAGTATCATCAGATTCCATATTTTCAATTTCTCTAGCCCTAGCAAGTTGTTCATCGAGAAAATCACTAAGTGGCATAGTAGTATCAGGCATAGAGGTAATTTCATCATAAGTATCATGCATAGCAGAAGTGGCATCATCAATAACATGTGACATATCAGAACGAATAGCAGAAGCAAGTGTAGGTGTCGCAAATTTACTCATAACAGAAGGTGAATCAAGTGCAGAGCTAGATGGCAGTTCCTTACCTCCCCTCGTAGTTGAGGGATAAATCTTAGTTTTTGGATCTCTCAAGTTCTTCATAGTGTCTAGCAGATATAAATCTCAAGTGACTCAAAGAATAGAGCTATGCTCCCCGGCAACGGCGCCAGAAATTAGTCTTGAAAACCCACAAGTATAGGGGATCGCAATAGCTTTCGAGGGTAGAGTATTCAACCCAAATTTATTGATTCAACACAAGGGGAGGCAAAGAATATTCTCAAGTATTAGCAGCTGAGTTGTCAATTCAACCACACCTAGAAACTTAATATATGCAGCAAAGTGTTTAGTAGCAAAGTAATATGATAGTAGTGGTAACGGTAGGAAAAGGTAACGAAAGCAAAGTAATGTTTTTGGTATTTTGTAGTGATTGTAACAATAGCAACGGGAAAGTAAATAAGCGTAAACCAGTATATGGAAAACTCGTAGGCATCGGATCAATGATGGATAATTATGCCGGATGTGGTTCATCATGTAATAGTCATAACATAGGGTGACACAGAACTAGCTCCAGTTCATCGATGTAATGTAGGCATGTATTCCGAATATAGTCATACGTGCTTATGGAAAAGAACTTGCATGACATCTTTTGTCCTACCCTCCCATGGCAGCGGGGTCCTAATGGAAACTAAGGGATATTAAGGCCTCCTTTTAATAGAAAACCGGAACAAAGCATTAGCACATAGTGAATACATGAACTCCTCAAACTACGGTCATCACCGGTAAGTATCCCGATTATTGTCACTTCGGGGTTAACAGATCATAACACATAATAGGTGACTATAGACTTGCAAGATAGGATCAAGAACTCTCATATATTAATGAAAACATAATAGGTTCAGATCTGAAATCATGGCACTCGGGCCCTAGTGACAAGCATTAAGCATAGCAAAGTCATAGCAACATCAATCTCAGAACATAGTGGATACTAGGGATCAAACCCTAACAAAACTAACTCAATTACATGATAAATCTCATCCAACCCATCACCGTCCAGCAAGCTTATGGTGGAATTACTCACGCACGGCGGTGAGCATCATGAAATTGGTGATGGAAGATGGTTGATGATGACAACGGCGACGAATCCCCCTCTCCGAAGCCCCGAACGGACTCCAGATCGGCCCTCCCGAGAGGTTTTAGGGCTTGGCGGCGGCTCCGTATCGTAAAACGCGATGAAATCTTCTCTCCTATTTTTTTCTCCCCGAAAGCAGTTATATAGAGTTGGAGTTAGAGTCAGGAGGTCTCCAGGGGCCCAGAAGGTAGGGGCGTGCCCCCCACCCTTGTGAGAAGGGTGTGGGCCCCCTGGTCTTCATCTTTGGCGAGGATTTTTTATTATTTATTATAAGATATTCCGTGGAGTTTCAGGTCATTCCGAGAACTTTTGTTTTCTGCACATAAAACAACGTCATGGCAATTCTGCTGAAAACAGCGCCAGTCCGGGTTAGTTCCATTCAAATCATACAAGTTAGAGTCCAAAACAAGGGCAAAAGTGTTTGGAAAAGTAGATACGCCGGAGACGTATCAATGGGTACTTGGTATGTTGACTTTTGCGTAGACCTCCCCGGCAACGGCGCCAGAAATCCTTCTTGCTGCCTCTTTTAGCACTCCATTGGTTTTCCCCGGAGAGGAAGGGATGATGCAGCAAAGTAGCGTAAGTATTTCCCTCAGTTTTGAGAACAAAGGTATCAATCCAGTAGGAGGCTACGCGCGAGTCCCTCGCACCTGCACAAAACAAATAAATCCTCGCAACCAACGCAAATAGGGGTTGTCAATCCCTATAGGGCCACTTACGAGAGTGAGATCTGATAGATATGATAAGATAATATTTTTGGTATTTTTATGATAAAGATGCAAAGTAAAATAAAGGCAAAGTAAATAGCAAAGTAAATAACTAAGTAGTAGGAGATTGATATGATAAAGATAGACCCGTGGGCCATAGGTTTCACTAGTGGCTTCTCTCGAGAGCATAAGTATTCTACGGTGGGTGAACAAATTACTGTTGAGCAATTGACAGAATTGAGCATAGTTATGAGAATATCTAGATATGATCATGCATATAGGCATCACGTCCGAGACAAGTAGACCGACTCCTGCCTGCATCTACTACTATTACTGCACTCATCGACCGCTATCCAGCATGCATCTAGAGTATTAAGTTAAAAACAGAGTAACGCCTTAAGCAAGATGACATGATGTAGAGGGATAGACTCATGCAATATGAAGAAAACCCCATATTTTTATCCTCGATGGCAACAATACAATACGTGCCTTGCTGCCCTTACTATCACCAGGAAAGGACACCGCAAGATTGAACTCAAAGCTAAGCACTTCTCACATTGCAAGAAAGATCAATCTTGTAGGCCAAACCAAACTGATAATTTGAAGAGACTTGCAAAGATAACCAATCATACATAAAAAAATTCAGAGAAGATTCAAATATTATTCATAGATAGACTTGATCATAAACCCACAATTCATCGGTCTCAACAAACACATCGCAAAAAGAAGATGACATTGAATGGTTCTCCACAAGAGAGGGGGAGAACATTGTATTGAGATCCAAAAGAAGAGAAGAAGCCATCTAGCTACTAACTATGGACCCGTAGGTCTGAAGTAAACTACTCACACTTCATCGAAGAGGCTATGGTGTTGATGTAGAAGCCCTCCGTGATCGATGCCCCCTCCGGCGGAGCTCCGGAACAGGCCCCAAGATGGGATCTCGTGGATACAGAAAGTTGCGCCGGTGGAATTAGGGTTTTGGCTCTGTATCTGATCGTTTGGGGGTACGTGGGTATATATAGGAGGAAGAAGTACGTCGGTGGAGCAATAGGGGCCCACGAGGGTGGGGGCGCGCCTGGTAGGGTAGGGCGTGCCCCTCTACCTCGTGGCCTCCTGAGTTGTATTCGGTGAGAAAATCACGTTCCCGAAGGTTTCATTCCATTTGGACTCTGTTTGATATTCCTTTTCTTCGAAACCCTAAAACAGGCAAAAAACAGCAATTCTGGGCTAGGCCTCCGGTTAATAGGTTAGTCCCAAAAATAATATAAAAGTGGATAATAAAGCCCAATAATGTCCAAAATAGTAGATAATATAGCATGGAGCAATCAAAAATTGTAGATACGTTGGAGACGTATCACACAGTACTACCATGGCTAGAGCGGCTGTAAATTTTTACATCCGCACTCTGGTCTGGTACTACCGTAGAGTTGCCACTTACGCTGTTTTGTCCTTCCAAATCTCATATCTTCTTGTTTCATTTGGTTTTGGCCCTCGTCTTTGCAACAATCCTTCTCGGTTTTCTCGTGTTTGTGTTGTGTGTCATAGGTGGTGGCTCTGGTTCCAATGTTCGGCGCTCGAATCCCAGCCATGACATGAGCTCAAAGCGCCTCTACAACCAAGAGGCTCCAGAGGGCTCTAGTGCCCCACAACGCAGAACCAAGTCCACGGCTACCCAGACCAAGGAGCCAACTCTTGGCATGGATGAGATACCTCAAGCGGAGTTTCTTATGCGAAGGAAGCTCAACCCTTACGTCAACCCTTGGGAGGTCACAAGGGCAATGACTTGTTTCGGACCAAGCAACAGAATCTTATCTTCCTGGATGTGATCAAGGCCAAGCAGAACATCTATGTGCCAGTGCAGTGGATTAACATGCATCATATGAAGAAGGAGAGCAGCCGGGCATATTTTGGTGAGCCTCTGGACTTGGTGGAGCAATTTGGTATTGAGGATTTCATCACCTTTCACTTGGACTTTGACCCAGAGATTGTGGCTCGGTTCTTTGCTTCTGTCCACTTTCACACGGATGAGCAGCAGACAATGACTTGGATGAATAGTGGGAAGAGGATGTCTGCTAAGTGGAAGGAGTTCATGGACTGGTTGAACGTTCGTGGTGAGGGGCTAAATGTGCCCATTGGTGTCCGCCCACATGCCAACCCCGAGTCAGCCAACAAAAACAAGCTTCAACCCTACCTCGTTGAGAAGAACCTTGCCAATGACAAGAAGACTTGGCTGCTGAACCCGTTCCTTGACATCATGCACCAGATCTTCCGCAGCACACTCTTTCCTCGCATAGGCGACAAGGACAAGGTGCATGCCTATCTTGTGGATATGATGCTCATCTGTGAGAAGGTGCGTCTCCAACAGATGGATAAACTTGATGTCTCTCGTATCATGTGGTGTGAGCTACAGTTTGTTGTGTTCAACCGTAAGGTGCCCATCTATGGATCTTACATGTTTTTCTTGATCTTGAAGACTTGGGAGAAGCTTTTTCCGGGTGAAGAATTTCATGCTCCCGACTGGACTCGCCATGAGCCTATCAAGCTACGCTTCAAGAGCAAGTGGGCTAACACCACTACCCGGGCTGAGGCAGAGGTTGCTAGGATGGATGTGGATGAAGATGAGTTTGAGGAGGAGGAGGCGGCTGAGGACAGTTCTGAGGGATACACTCCTCCCTCTTCTGAGCCAACTTAGGCCAAGAAGCTCAAGGACAAGATGAAGGCTCTTTTCCGCATGCAGGCCAAGGGTCAGTACCAGGCTCATGTGAATGCCAAGATGTCTCATCGTCGCGACAAGGCTATTATGAGGTAGGTTGGCCTTGAGGTGCAGGATGGCTCTGAGGAGAGGATCACAGATGAGGAGCAGTGGACCAGATAGCACTACCGGTGGAGTGAGTCGGAGGAGGAGACTGGTATTCCATCTACATCCCGTGCTGCTGAGGAGTCTGAGGAGGAGGAACACGACTGGTGATGCCTTGGAGTTCTGCCACTACCTGTGTCGTAGGTGTCCTCTCTGCCTTTTTAGTGTCTTGATGCCAAAGGGAGAGAGAGCGTAGGATTTGTGGGTCTTGTGTCGGGCCTTGTTTCGGTTTGCTTTCGTTCTGTTGAACCTTCGTTTTCTTTGGTTTGTTGGTTTGTGGTTGTGTCGTGTGTGTCCAGGAGACTATCATATGGTGTAAGACATATGTCCTCAACTTATCCTATTGTCTAGTCTGTTTAGTAGAGTGCGAGCTTATTATGTCATGTGCCCTTTACTTCATGCTCATTTCTATACCTTGCCTCCATGCTTAGTGTCATTCATATTGTCGCAAGGATTGCCTTGTTTATAAAATATAGGGGGAGTGTTGATCCTAGTATGTGTGTCGTGCAGTCCAAAGCATTTCTATAGAGCGCACACATCTAGGGGGAGCCTGTCTATATTTTATAGATGTTGGTATGCTTATGTTTCATTTTATATCCCTATGTGCAAATCATGTATTGTCATCAATCCACCAAAAATGGGGGGTTGTAAGGGCATATTTCTCCCTAAGTGGTTTTGGTGATTGATGACAATGCATTTGCGGACTAATCGTGTGCATTGAGCATTTCAGATATCTCATGTCTAGGCACAAGACGATTTGGTGCCCCTCGGAGCCTATCGAAGATGGCGTTTCTCTATGTTTCTTTTCGGTGGAGTTGAGTCATAGGAAAGCCGTACTATTAAGAGGGGGTCCGCTTCGGAAAGGTTAGGGTGGAATCAACACGTACACATATGTTCCTTTGCACCACCTTTCCTTGTGTTGTTGGAGCACCGGTTGTTTCCCTTGTCATTGCGAAGACGAAGTCTTCCTAGTATTATTGTTCTGTGGCGTGCGGTAGTAATGCTCAAGGGAGCAGTAGTATCGCAGTTGCCCACGGTAGTACCGCCTGTTGGAAATCTGCCCTAGAGGCAATAATAAATAAGTTATTATTATATTTCCTTGTTCATGATAATTGTTTATTATCCATGCTAGAATTGTATTGATAGGAAACTCAGATACATGTGTGGATACATAGACAACACCATGTCCCTAGTAAGCCTCTAGTTGACTAGCTCGTTGATCAATAGATGGTTACGGTTTCCTAACCATGGACATTGGATGTCGTTGATAACGGGATCACATCATTAGGAGAATGATGTGATGGACAAGACCCAATCCTAAGCCTAGCACAAAGATCGTGTAGTTCGTATGCTAAAGCTTTTCTAATGTCAAGTATCATTTCCTTAGACCATGAGATTGTGCAACTCCCAGATACCATAGGAGTGCTTTGGGTGTGCCAAACGTCACAACGTAACTGGTGGCTATAAAGGTACACTACAGGTATCTCCGAAAGTGTTTGTTGGGTTGGCACGAATCGAGACTGGGATTTGTCACTCCGTGTAAACAGTGAGGTATCTCTGGGCCCACTCGGTAGGACATCATCATAATGTGCACAATGTGACCAAGGAGTTGATCATGGGATGATGTGTTACGGAACGAGTAAAGAGACTTGCCGATAACGAGATTGAACAAGGTATCGGGATACCGACGATCGAATCTCGGGCAAGTATCGTACCGATAGACAAAGAGAATTGTATACGGGATCGATTGAATCCTTGACATCATGGTTCATCCGATGAGATCATCGTGGAGCATGTGGGAGCCAACATGGGTATCTAGATCCTGCTGTTGGTTATTGACCAGAGAGTTCTCTCGGCCATGTCTGCATGACTCCCGAACCCGTAGGGTCTACACACTTAAGGTTCGATGACGCTAGGGTTATAGGGAAAGTATGTACGCGGTTACCGAATGTTGTTCGGAGTCCCGGATGAGATCCCGGACGTCACGAGGAGTTCCGGAATGGTCCGTAGGTAAAGATTGATATATAGGAAGTATGGTTTTGGCCACCGGAAGTGTTCCAGGCATCACCGGTAGTGTACCGGGACCACCGGAGGGGCCCGGGGGTCCACTGGGAGGGGCCACGGGCCCCGGAGGCATACATGGGCCAAGTGTGAGAAGGGACCAGCCCCTAGGTCGGCTAGGGCGCCTCCCCACCAAGGCACATGCGCCTAGAGAGAAGAGGGGGGGACCCTAAGGGCAGATGGGCCCTAAGGCCCATGCCTGGTGCGCCTCCCTCTCCCCCCCACTTGGCCGCCACCCCTAGGGTGGAAACCCTAGGTGGGGGCGCAGCCCTCCCTCTCCCCCTATATATAGTGGAGGCAAAGGGGCAGCCCAACACATGAAGTCCTTCCCCTGTTGGCGCAGCCCTACCCCTCTTCCTCCTCGTCTCTCGTAGTGCTTGGCGAAGCCCTGCTGGAGTCCTGCGCTCCTCCACCACCACCACGCCGTTGTGCTGCTGCTGGATGGAGTCTTCCCCAACCTCTCCTTCTCCCCTTGCTGGATCAAGGCGTAGGAGACGTCACCGGGATGTACGTGTGTTGAACACGGAGGTGCCGTCCTTTCGGCACTAGGATCATCGGTGATTTGGATCACGACGAGTACGACTCCATCAAACCCGTTCACTTGAACGCTTCCACTTAGTGATCTACAAGGGTATGTAGATGCACTCTCCTTCCCCTCGTTGCTAGATTACTCCATAGATTGATCTTGGTGATGCGTAGAAAATTTTAAAATTTTGCTATGTTCCCCAACAGTGGCATCATGAGCTAGGTCTATGCGTAGTTTCTATGCACGAGTAGAACACAAGTTGTTGTGGGCGTCGATTTTGTCAATTTACTTGCCGTTACTAGTCTTATCTTGATTCGGCGGCATCGTGGGATGAAGCGGCCCGGACCGACCTTACACGTACTCTTATGTGAGACTGGTTCCACCGACTGACATGCACTAGTTGCATAAGGTGGCTAGCGGGTGTCTGTCTCTCCCACTTTAGTCGGATCGGATTCGATGAAAAGGGTCCTTATGAAGGGTAAATAGAAATTGGCATATCACGTTGTGGTTTTCGCGTAGGTAAGAAACGTTCTTGCTAGAAACCTATAGCAGCCACGTAAAAACTTGCAACAACAATTAGAGGACGTCTAACTTGTTTTTGCAGCATATGCCTTGTGATGTGATATGGCCAAAAGGATGTGATGAATGATATACGTGATGTATGAGATTGATCATGTTCTTGTAATAGGAATCATGACTTGCATGTCGATGAGTATGACAACCGGCAGAAGCCATAGGAGTTGTCTTAATTTATTTATGACCTGCGTGTCAACATAAATGTCATGTAATTACTTTACTTTATTGCTAAAGCGTTAGCCATAGTAGTAGAAGTAATAGATGACGAGACAACTTCAAGAAGACACGATAATGGAGATCATGAGGATGGAGATCATGGTGTCATGCCGGTGACAACGATGATCATGGAGCCCCGAAGATGGAGATCAAAAGGAGTAAAATGATATTGGCCATATCATGTCACTATTTGATTGCATGTGATGTTTATCATGTTTTACATCTTATTTGCTTAGAACGACGGTAGCTTAAATAAGATGATCCCTCATAATAATTTCAAGAAATTATTCCCCCTAACTGTGCACCGTTGCGAAGGTTCGTTGTTTCGAAGCACCACGTGATGATCGGGTGTGATAGATTCTAACATTCGAATACAACGGGTGTAAGCCAGATTTACACACGCAATACACTTAGGTTGACTTGACGAGCCTAGCATGTACAGACATGGCCTCGGAACACGGAAGACCGAAAGGTCGAGCATGAGTCGTATAGAAGATACGATCAACATGAAGATGTTCACCGATGTTGACTAGTCCGTCTTACATGATGATCGGACACGGCCTAGTTGACTCGGATCATGTTTCACTTAGATGGCTAGAGGGATGTCTATCTGAGTGGGAGTTCATTAAATAATTTAATTAGATGAACTCAATTATCATGAACATAGTCTAAATTGTCTTTGCAAATATGTTGTAGATAAATAGCTCACGTTGTAGCTTCCTGTTTCAATACGTTCCTAGAGAAAGATTAAGTTGAAAGATATTGTAAGCAATAATGTGGACTAGGTCCGTAGTCCGAGGAGTGTCCTCACTGGTACACAGAAGGCTTACGTCCTTGATGCACCGCTCGATGTGCAAACCCCTACAACGTCGTTTGTGGATGTTGTGAACACCTGACAGACACATCCTGATGACTACTTGATAGTTTAGTGCACCATACTTTACGGCTTAGAATCGGGATTCCAATGACGTTTTTGAACGCCATAAGACATATGAGATGTTCCAAGAGCTGAAATTGGGATTTCAAGCTCATGCCCGTGTTGAGAGGTGTGAGACCTCTGACAAGTTCTTTAGCCAACAAGATGGAGGAGAATAGCTCAACTAGTGAGCATGTGCTTAGAATGTGTGGGTGCTAGAATCACTTAAATCAAGTGGGAGTTAAACTTCCAGATAAGATAGTGATTGATAGAGTTCTCTAGCCACTATCACTAAGCTACTAGATCTTCGTGATGAACTATGACATGCAAGGGATGGAGTTGATCCCGGAGCTGTTCGCGGTGCTTAAGACCGCAAAAGGTAGAAATCAAGAAGGAGCATCAAGTGCTGATGGTTTAACAAGACCACTGGTTCAAGAAGGGCTAGAAGGTAAACTTCATGGATGGCAAACCAGTTGCCGCTCCAGTAAAGGAACCCAAGGTTGAACCCAAACCCGAGACTAAGTGCTTCTATTGTAAGGGGAACGGTCACTGGTAGCGGAATTACCCCAAATGCATGGTAGATAAGAAGGCTGGCAACTTCAAAAGTATATACGTGTTATTAATGTGTACCTCACTAGTACTCCTGGTAGCACCTGGGTATTGGATACCGGTTCAGTTGCTATTATTGGTGACTTGAAGCAAAAGCTACGGACTAAACGGAGACTGGCTAAGGGCGAGGTGACGATGTGTGTTGGAAGTGTTTCCAAAGTTGATGAGATCACCATTGCACGCTCCATCTGCCTTCGGGATTAGTATTGAACCTAGATAAATGTTATCAGGTGTCTACGTTGAGCATGAATATGATTAGATCATGTTCATTGCAATACGGTCATTCATTTAAGTTAGAGAATAATGGTTATTCTGTTTACATGAATGATACCTTTCATGGTCATGCACCCTATGTGAATGGTTCATTGAATCTCGGTCGTGGTAATACACATGTTCACGCCAAAAGATGTAGAGTTGATAATGATAGTACCACTTTCTTGTGGCACTGCCGCTTAGGTCATATTGGCGTAAGATGCATGAAGAAACTCCATATCGATGGATGTTTGGAGTCACTTGATTTTGAATCGCTTGACACATGCGAGCCATGCCTCATGGGCAGGATGACTAAGATCCCGTTTTCAGGTACAATGAAACGGGCAAGTGACTTGTTGGAAATCATGCATGCTGATGCGTGTGATCCAATGAGAATTGAAGCGTGCGGTGGATATCGCTATTTTTCTCATCTTCACTGATGATTTGGGTAGATATAGGTATATCTACTTAATGAAGCACAAGTCTGAAACATTTGAAAAGTTCGAGTGATTTTAGAGTGAAGTTAAGAATCATCATAACAAGAAGATCAAATTCCTACGATCTGATCAATGAGAATTTCTGAGTTATGAGTTTGGTAAACACTTAAGACATTGTGAAATTGTTTCACAGTTGAAGCCACCTGGAACACCACAGGGTAATGGTGTGTCCGGACGTCGTAATCGAACCTTATGAGATATGGTGCGATCTATGATGTCTCTTACCGATCTACCGCTATTATTTTGAGGTTATGCATAAGAGACAGTTGCATTCACTTTAGATAGGACACCATCTAAGTCCGTTGAGACGACATCATATGAACATTGGTTTGGCAAGAAACCAAAGTTGTCGTTTCTAAATGTTTGGGGATGCGATGGTTAGGGCTTCAGCCGAAGAAGCTCGAACCCAAAGCAGACAAACACATCTTCATAGGATACCCAAGGGTGACAGTTGGGTATACCTTCTATCTCAGGTCCGAGGGCAAATTGTTTGTCGCTAAGAACGGTTCCTTTCTCGAGAAGGAGTTTCTCTCAAAAGAATTGAGTGGGAGGAAGATATAACTTGATGAGGTTGTCGAACCTTTACTTCAACTAGAGAGTGATGCAACACAGAAAGATGTTTACTGTGGCGCCTACGTCTGTTGAATAGGAAGTTAATGATAGTGATCATGAAGCTTCGGATCAAGTTGCTATCGAACCTCGTAGGTCGACAAGGATATGTACTACTCCTAAGTGGTACGGTAATCCTGTCTTAGATATCATGTTGTTAGACAACAATGAACCTACGAGCTATGGAGAAGCGATGGTGGGCCCGTATTCTGACAATTGGTTAGAAGCCATGAAATCCGAGATAGGATCCATATATCAGAACAAAGTATGGACTTTGGTGGACTTGCCCGATGATCGGCAAGCCATTGAGATAAATGGATCTTTAAGAAGAAGACGGACGTGGGCGGTAATGTTACCGTCTATGAAGCTCGACTTGTGGGAAAGAGTCTTTTCACAAGTTCAAGGAGTTGACTACGATGAGAATTTCTCACCCGTAGCGATGCTTAAGTCCGTCGGAATCATGTTAGCATTAGCTGTATTTTTCGATTATGAAATCTTACAGATGGATGTCAAAACAAGTTTTCTTACCAAGTTTTCGTAAGAAAAGTTGTATGTGATACAATAAAAGGTTTTGTCGATCCTAAGGATGCTAAAAGGTATGCTGGCTCCAGCAATCCTTCTATGGACTAGAGCAAGCATCTCGGAATCGGAATATATGTTTTGATGGAGTGATCAAAGCTTTTAGGTTTATACAATGTTTGCTAGAAACTTGTATTTACAAGAAAGTGAGTGGGAGCACTACAACATTTCTGATAAGTATATGTGGATGACATATTGTTGATTCGAAATAATGTAGAATTTCTGGAAAGCATAAACGGTTGTTTGAAGAGTGTTTTCAAAGGAAGACCTGGATAAAGCTGCTTACATATTGGGCATCAAGATCTATAGAGATAGATCAAGACGCCTGATGGTACTTTCAAAGAACGCACACCTTGACATGTTTTTGAAGGAGTTCAAAATAGATCAGTCAAAGAAGGGGTTCTTACCTGAGTTGTAAGGTGTGAAGTTGAGTAAGACTCAAAGCTTGACCACGGCAGAAGAAAGAGGAAGGACGAAGGTCGCCCCTATGCTTTTGTCATAGGCTCTATACGGTATGCCATGCTGAGTACCGCACCAGATGTGTGCCTTGCCACATGTCTGGCAAGAGGGTACAAAGGTGATCTAGGAGTAGATCACCAGATAGCGGTCAAAAATTGTCCTTAGAGGAATAAGGAAATGTTTCTCGGTTATGGAGGTGATAAAGAGTTCGACGTAAAGAGTTACATCGATGCAAGCTTAACACCTATCCGGATAGCTCTGAGTAGAGATACCGGATACGTATAATGGAGCAACAATTTGGAATAGCTCCAAGTGGAACGTGGTAGCAGCATCTACGATATAAAGTTTTGCGAAATACATAGGGATCTGAATATGGCAAGACCTGTTGACTACAACCTCTCTCACAAGCATAACATGATCAAACCCAGAACTCTTTGAGTGTTTATCACATAGTGATGTGAACTAGATCATTGAGTCTAGTAGACTCTTGGATGTTGGTCACATGGCGATGTGACCTGTGAGTGTTAATCACATGGCGATGTGAACTAGATTATTGACTCTAGTGCAAGTGGGAGACTGTTGGAAATATGCCCTAGAGGCAATAATAAATTGGTTATTATTATATTTCCTTGTTCATGATAATCGTTTATTATCCATGCTAGAATTGTATTGATAGGAAACTCAGATACATGTGTGGATACATAGACAACACCATGTCCCTAGTAAGCCTCTAGTTGACTAGCTCGTTGATCAATAGATGGTTACGGTTTCCTGACCATGGACATTGGATGTCGTTGATAACGGGATCACATCATTAGGAGAATGATGTGATGGACAAGACCCAATCCTAAGCCTAGCACAAAGATCGTGTAGTTCGTATGCTAAAGCTTTTCTAATGTCAAGTATCATTTCCTTAGACCATGAGATTGTGCAACTCCCGGATACCGTAGGAGTGCTTTGGGTGTGCCAAACGTCACAACGTAACTGGGTGGCTATAAAGGTACACTACAGGTATCTCCGAAAGTGTCTGTTGGGTTGGCACGAATCGAGACTGGGATTTGTCACTCCGTGTAAACGGAGAGGTATCTCTGGGCCCACTCGGTAGGACATCATCATAATGTGCACAATGTGACCAAGGAGTTGATCACGGGATGATGTGTTACGGAACGAGTAAAGAGACTTGCCGGTAACGAGATTGAACAAGGTATCGGGATACCGATGATCGAATCTCGGGCAAGTATCGTACCGATAGACAAAGGAAATTGTATACGAGATTGATTGAATCCTTGACATCATGGTTCATCCGATGAGATCATCGTGGAGCATGTGGGAGCCAACATGGGTATCCAGATCCCGCTGTTGGTTATTGACCAGAGAGTTCTCTCGGCCATGTCTGCATGACTCCCGAACCCGTAGGGTCTACACACTTAAGGTTCGATGACGCTAGGGTTATAGGGAAAGTATGTACGCGGTTACCGAATGTTGTTCGGAGTCCCGGATGAGATCTCGAACGTCACGAGGAGTTCCGGAATGGTCCGGAGGTAAAGATTGATATATAGGAAGTATGGTTTTGGCCACCGGAAGTGTTCCGGGCATCACCGGTAGTGTACCGGGACCACCGGAGGGGTCCGGGGGTCCACCGGGAGGGGCCACGGGCCCCGGAGGCATACATGGGCCAAGTGTGAGAAGGGACCAGCCCCTAGGTGGGCTGGGGCGCCTCCCCACCAAGGCCCATGCGCCTAGAGAGAAGAGGGGGGGAAACCCTAAGGGCAGATGGGCCCTAAGGCCCATCCCTGGTGCGCCTCCCTCTCCCCCCCCCCACTTGGCCGCCACCCCGGATGGGATTGGGGCTGCCGCCACCCCTAGGGTGGAAACCCTAGGTGGGGGCGCAGCCCTCCCTCTCCCCCTATATATAGTGGAGGCAAAGGGGCAGCCCAACACATGAAGTCCTTCCCCTGTTGGCGCAGCCCTACCCCTCTTCCTCCTCGTCTCTCGTAGTGCTTGGCGAAGCCCTACTGAAGTCCCGCGCTCCTCCACCACCACCACGTCGTCGTGCTGCTGCTGGATGGAGTCTTCCCCAACCTCTCCTTCTCCCCTTGCTGGATCAAGGCGTAGGAGACGTCACCGGGCTGTACGTGTGTTGAACGCGGAGGTGCCGTCCGTTCGGCACTAGGATCATCGGTGATTTGGACCACGACGAGTACGACTCCATCAACCCCGTTCACTTGAACGCTTCCGCTTAGCGATCTACAAGGGTATGTAGATGCACTCACCTTCCCCCTCATTGCTAGATTACTCCATAGATTGATCTTGGTGATGTGAAGAAAATTTTAAAATTCTGCTACGTTCCCCAACACCGCCCACGGCAGCGGTAGTACCGCGAGTGCGGTAGTACCGCGCCTAGCAAGCAGTAGTACGGTGGCCTCTGGCCCAGAAAGGTGGCGTGAGCGGAAGTAGGGGCGTAAGTAATTTTTTACTTCCGCGCCCTACACGGTAGTACCATTCCCTATGAGTTGTAGTACCGTGCTGGATTTTTGCGCTGACCGAAACTCAGCGGAAGTAGCCACGGATGTAATTTTATTACTCTGTGCCTTCCCAGCCCAGAATGAGCCCTGCCTTGTGGAAGTACCGCAAGGGCGCGCGGTAGTACCGCTCATTGCCTTGTGCAACAGGGCCTCACCTGGCTCCTGCCGTGCGAGCAGTAGTACGGCACTTCCCAACGGTAGTAGCGCATGCCTGTGCGGTAGTACTGTGGGTATGTGCAGTAGTACCGCATGTCGCGGGATGAGTAGGTGGGTAACTGTTGGATTTTTCCTCACACTATATAAGGGTGTCTTCTTCCCCTAGTTGACCACCTCTTCCCTTCCTAAGCTCCATTGTTGCTCAAAGCTCCATTTTCACCCGATCTCTCTCCCTAGCCAATCAAACTTGTTGATTTTCTAGGGATTGGTTGAGAAGACCCCGATCTACACTTCCACCAAGAGAATTTTGATCCCCCCCCCCACTAATCCCTTGCGGATCTTGTTACTCTTGGGTGTTTGAGCACCCTAGACGGTTGAGGCCACCGCGGAGCCATATTACATTGTGGTGAAGCTTCATGGTGTCGTTGGGAGCCTCCACTTAAGTTGTGGAGATAGCCCCAACCTTGGTTGTAAAGGTTCGGTCGCCGCCTCCAAGGGCACCAATAGTGGAATCACGGCATCTCGCATTGTGTGAGGGCGTGAGGAGAATACGGTGGCCCTAGTGGATTCTTGGGGAGCATTGTGCCTCCACACCGCTCCAACAAAGACGTACTTCCTCTCAAGGGGAAGGAATTTCGGTAACACATCCTCGTCTCCACCGGCTCCACTCTTGGTTATCTCTTACCTTTACTTGTGCAAGATTATATTGTGTCGTATCCCTTTCTTGCTTGTGTGCTTGTTGTTGTTGCATCATATAGGTTGCTCACCTAGTTGCATATCTAGACAACCTACTTAGATGCAAAGTTTAAATTGGTAAAGAAAAGCTAAAAATTGTTAGTATGCACCCCCCCCTAGTCAACTATATCAATCCTTTCAATAGGAGAAATAAAGAATATAACATGAACTTGACAAGATGATACGAAACTTCGAATAGAGAAACAACACAAAGCCTCCAGAACCAGTGAAAGAACGGAATGAAAAAGAACAGAGAAGAACAACATCTTCTACCACCGATGAGCTTGAAAGAGCATCCTTGCGATGAAGGCTTGAATGGAGTTGTTGAAAGAATCAACATCCAAAAGATATGCTTCTTATGGGTATATGGAAAACATCTCAAAATTTTGAGTTTAAATCGTGCCACTAATAGTAAAAAAATAGATTTCTTGAGAGTCACATAGAGATGCCAAACTTCCTTCACTGAGAGAATAAAGAGAAACTTGGCTCATCGATAAGCACCCCAAATAGCAACAATCCTCAGGAAGACTTTAGGTGAAATCTAAACCAAGATAACTCCACTAAAGAATTGATGGGTTGAAAATGTCTCCTAAACGAAGAGAAGATGTTGGGTTGAAAGATCTCATTCTTGACAACTTCTCTTCGTCTTTCTCTAGAATCAAGAATGATATACCACAACTTCAAAAGATAATGGAGAATGAATTGCACTTCAGAATGCTTGAATTCCTAAAACAAAACATGTGTTCAACATCATGTATCTTTTAAGAATATAGCTTGGCGGATCTTAACTTCAAGAAAGAATCTTGGATAACACTTCGAGAATGAAAGAAAACCTTGACGAACCACTATGTAGAGCCTCCTAGAAGAACTTTGGAAATAAAAATGATGATATAAAAGAAATGAAGGTTGGAAAAAACAAGTTTGAAGCCTTGCAATGATTTCCTTCAAACACCTTTGAAAATGAAGACGAAGCTCCGTGACGGGATAACCGATAAAACTTGAAACTCTGGAAAAGGAAATACGAACTATTTTGAACCCAGAATTTATTCATCGTGAATAAACTTCGAAAGAAGGAATTAAATCACCTCAATGCAACAAGAATAAGAATTATGATATGCCTATCCTTCATCAACTTAACTTGATGACAAGCAATGGATCTGGCATGCGACTTATTCCTGTTGAAAAGGATTGAAGAGAGATATCACAAACTTGAAGAAGTCTTCAACGGATCACCGGGAACAATTTAGAAATGGATGAAGATACTTGAGGGAATTTAGATACATGAGAATGAAGAGACCACGATCCGACTAGAGAATACTTGAACGAAGTGTCGGGCAAATTTGGAGATGAACGAAGAAACAACAGTTAGAAGAATTGGAGAACGAAACTTGAAAGTTGGGAACCAAGAAATCTTCTAGAATGATGGCCTTTGGAGAATAAAAAATAAAAAAACTCCTGAAATGCTTCGGATGGGAGCGAAAGAATTTCTCACGATCAGAAACAATTTGAGAGGATATTATCAAGCTTTAAACACGAATTTCAAGAGAACGGGCAAAGATTTAGAGGAAAAACTCTTCTTTGGTCTTCAAAAGTTGAGAATGACGATGAGAAATACCAGCAAGAATTGTTGAAACACACCGAAACAATGAAAAATAGAAAGGTTGCTCAAAAGAAAAAATAATTCGAAAGCAATCTTTGAGAAGGCATATGACTGATGGAATCCATTCTTACGTGAGATTTCGACAAAGATTTGAGAAAAATCTATAGCAAAGGATTAGAAAAGCCATGTAAGATCTTGAAGACTTGTGGGTTATGGGCCCACTCAAAAGGAAACATCACTGAAATGATTGCTTAGAAAGAGATGATGCACCGTCATTCAATTCATTTTGGTGGAACGAGGTAAGAACGCTGATATAGCTTGAAAGGACTTTGATGGAAACACGGGTCTCCTAAGATATCTTCTATACTCTTTTAATCATCTACGAAGTGTAGAGGCTTGGGTAATTACTTTCGACATAGAAACACATTGAACAAGAGAAAGGGGTATGAAGAAGAGAGGCTTCGGTAAGATCTCATCACCTACATCAAGGCCACCCTGAAGCTCTGACTTGGGGACAACCCGGATTTCAAGGAGAGGGAATTGTTGGCTACACTTGTACGGTTCTACCTCTACTTCCCCTGCTGCTCCAAACACACACAAGACAGCATCTACTCCAAGCGACAACATGACAAGAAGGGTGATCAGGCCCAAGACTACCATGGTGAGGAAGCCAACCCCAGAGTCAGTGATCCATAATGGTTTCAAGTCCCAGGAAGGAAAGGACTACTTGATCAGCAGGCTCTCAGCCCTAGCACTTCATGTGGAGTACGGTGACGACTACACTCTCTTGTGTCTCTCTTCTCCTTCCTCCCTCCACCTTTCGATAAAGCTCAGTGAGCATGTACCACACACCAAACCACCTATAATAGATAGTGAATCTCATTAGTTACCTTAACAACGAGCAGTAGAGGTTGAAGCATAACGGTTTGTCCCGTGGTTTTACTATGGGGTGGGAGTAAATAATTTGTGCCATCTATGCATATGTTGCGCTACCCGCTTACTCGTTCCGTTCGCCCCTCCCTCTCGGATTGTGAAGTCCGGCGTAGATTGTCAATTTGACAACGTAATATAAGTTATTTATCACAAAATAATTCTTTTGAATATGAATTCCATGATTTACCTTTTAAAGCATGTGACTCGATTTTTTAGGCGCCGGGCCAATATTGTGCATCATGCCACACCCTCTGGCTGCTTGATCATTCATAGGTCCTCACGTTTAGCCACTCCGGTGGTACATCCCCACACACGCTTGCTGCACATTCACATGCTGCAATCTTCTCTCCGCTCTCACTCACAGCACCATGGTGACATTGGTGAGAGAATGCCTAGCATAGGGACGGTGAGTTGAAGCTCGGAAACGGTAACACTGCAGTCACTCTGCAGGCATCACCCAGAAGAACGTCCTGCCAACCTGACAGGTCACCGGAGCCAACGGGTTATTGCGAATCTTCTGGCGCGGCGCGGCAGCCCCTGCCGTGGGACAGGGATCAGGTGACATGCACCTTTGCATGTCACCGTGTGACTTGCGGCCTAAATTCAAATTTAAATATTATAAAAAAATCTGAAAAAAATCATGCATGTTCATAGCCTAAAAAATTCTGATTAAAATTCGAAACATACATAAAAAAGCAAAAAAGAGAAATCTGTTATGAATAATTGCAAATGGTTCTCTGTATACTATTCACATATGAGTTTCTCTTTTTTGCTTCTTGGTGTATGTTTCGAATTTTGATCTGAATTTTTTAGAGATTATTTTAATATGTGCTATGAACATGCATGATTTTTTTCAGATTTTTTTATAATGTTTAAATTTGAATTTTGGCCGGCAAGTCACACGGTGACATGCAGATCCCTGTCCCTTCTGGACCGTTCCAAAGGCCCAGGCTGCCTTCCCTTTCCCAAACGCTCCCGCCATAGCCGAAACCATCGTGGATCTCGAGCTTTTGGAGCCCGCCTTCCATTCTGAACTTCCGCCCATTCCTGACCTATCCTGGAAAAATCACATGCAGCTGGTGCAGAATCATTAACGTACGGTCTAAAATCGCACTGGATGTTCTAACCGACGGCCGCACCGGCCATGTACAGTACAGAGAAGAATACCACAGCCTTCTTATTTACAGCTCATAAACCCACCTACTAGACGTTGGACTGAATCAACATCCGACGAGATTTGCTTGGCATTTGCCATCAAATAAATTTCAGATCTCAAATCTTCTACTGATCCAAAACAGTACAAGATTTGCAGTATCATACCGAAATCACCACAGAGAACACGAATTTCAATTGCACGGTACCAACATTAGGGCAAGCGAACCAATGTAAATTGTGGGCTAAAATTAAGATTCAATTACCCAATTCAGTTACACAAATACATAATAAGCTTACTACAGCGCGATCGTCGTCACCGTTTCCTCACAACACACACCAAGGGGTGCACCGGTGATCCGCTGCACCCAAACCCAGATTTCAAATTTACAGTCTAGCACCGTCGACACAGCCGGACATCCCGACTAACAGCACAGAACAGAAAAAACTGCTACTGGAAAACTATCGCCAAGCCCTAGGATCTTCCTCCAAGGATCTACTTCTTGGCCTTCTTGGCGGCGGGGGCCTTCTTCGCCGGCGCGGCCTTCTTGGCGGGCGCGGCCTTCTTCACCGGCGTGGATCTCTTGGTGGGCGGCTTCCTGGCGGCGGGCTTCTTGGGCGCCGCGGCGGCCGGCGCCTTCTTCCCTGGCGCGTCCTTGGCCGAGGTCTTGGCAGCCTTGGCGGGGCGGCCCTTGGGCTTGGCGGCTGCCTTGGGCTTCGCCGCGGCCTTGGTCTTGGCGGGGGCCTTGGCCTTGGGCTTGGCGGCCGCCTTGGGCTTCGCCGCGGCCTTGGTCTTGGCTGGGGCCTTGGCCTTGGGCTTGGCGGCGGACTTCTTGGCGGGCGCCTTGGCCTTGGTCTTGGTAGCGGTCTTCTTGGCTGGCGCCTTGGCCTTGGTCTTGGTAGCGGTCTTCTTGGCTGGCGCCTTCTTCTTGGCCGCGGGCTTCTTCTTGGCCGCCGGCTTGGGCTTGGCCGCGGCGGCAGACAGCTTGTAGGAGGCCTTGACCTTGGTCAGCTTGCCGGAGGCGACCAGCTTCTTGAGCTGCACCGACAGGATCTTACGGAAGTTGGCCGGGAGGTGCGCCTTGTGCTTGTCCTCGACGAACTTGGCGATGGCGTACGGGCTCGACCCCGTCCGCTCCTTCAGGGCGGTGATGGCCTCCGACACCATCTGCACAGACGCAAACACGAACGAACCATCAGATCAAACGCAAACACGAACGAACAGAGAGCAATTCGAACGAGAATGGAGCGAGATTCGGCGAAGGACTCGGGGTTTACCTCAGCGTAGGTCGGGTGGGCGGGGGCGGCGCGGGGCTTCCTCGGGGCGGAGGGCTTCTTGGCCTTGGCCGCCTTGGCCTTGGTCTCCTTGGCCGGCTTCGCGTCGCCGGCGGCGGGCTCTGCCGTGGTCTCCACGACGGGGTCGGCGGCCGCCGCCACCTCAGGGGCCGGGACATCGGCGACCACGTCAGTCGACATTGCAGCGGGGAACCGAGGGGAGAGGAGAGCGCTGGTGTTGCTTGCCGGAGCTGAGAGAGAGATGCGTGAGCTGAGGCGCGGTGGTGGGTGAGGAGGTCGTGGCGGAGCAAGCGGTGGTTAAATAGTGGGAGACGTAGGGAAGACGGGGGAGGCCCGAATGCCGCGCGCTGATTGGTCGAGGGGGCGTTGCCGCGGATCGCCCCCCTAAGCGGCCGTCAGCAAACCTGGCCCGCCCGATCCGCTCCCATCCAACGGTCCTCCACGCGCCCCATCGGGTGCCGCGGATTGCTTCCCCCCTGGTTGGCCCTCCCCGGCTCGCGAACCAGCCTCCAGACCTCCAGAGTGTGCTTCTCCTCTCGATTTCCGATCGAATATCGCTCAATCGGATCCATCGTTTGGAGTGTAAATTTTTGCATCATGTAGGCACGGACCATGGCTTTGTAACGAGATTGAGTTTGTGCGATTTGGTTGAGTATTCTGGGAGAAATGAGCCGGCGATCAGGGACTGGTCAGGATGGTGCCTTTGTGTGAGTTCGCCGGAGATTTCCGGCCAGCGGCACGGGGTGCACCGGCGAACAATGAGATTTTTCGGCATAGTCATGTAGCTGGTTAACGTAGCAACCCGTACATGTATGAATCACGTCGATCTGACGTCGTTTGGATAGGCTACGAGGCGATGGAACGAGACACAAGTTGCACAGCTTGTGGCACCCTTTGCTGGTGCTGTGTGAGTTCAGCCCTGCTTTGCACCGTTCTCCCGCGCGGTGGCCGGCCGGCTCGCCGGAGAACCGACGTCCTCCGGCAGGTGTGCACATGGGGAAGGCGTTCCAGCTGCTGCATTTGGGTTGTCACATTTGAGTTGGGATTAATCTGCATTGGAGTGATCGGTGCTTGTTCTTGTGGTTGGGGAGAGTCTACCTGGTGATACAAGCTGGCTTGTTCTATCTCTCAGATCAAATTTTCATCACGATTTCGTATGATCTATGGATGCACGACGCAAATTGTTGTCTGGTCTTGGGTGGAACGACGAACTGGATTGAAAAATTTGAAAGTTTTTGCTACTGTTGGGACCAAGAAATCTGTCCAGGAAGAGGTCAAAGTTGAGCTGGGTGTGGTGCTCTCTGCCAAACATGATGATCGATCGAGTTGATCAATTCGACATCCCAACACATGGAATTCACAACAAGTTTTGATCTGCTGGAGAAGTTTGAAAATGCAAATGACGAGTGAGGGACTACGACGACGGGAAAAGGCAAACTTGTTTGTTTGAAACTGGGTGGTACCATCAGGCAGCTGCATGGTCTCGGCTCATGGTGAACCCGGGCGACCGGTGCGACATAAACAAGCCCGAGAGCTCGTTTCATGCTGATCTTAAACATCCAAAGAGATGCATCCTAATCTGCAGCGCCGTACTAGGGCCAAGAACGATTAACAACAAGAAATCATACGGCATATTGCACCAATACCAGGGAAGAAGAGGACGGATGAGTGTGTTCTTGGCAGGACTGCGGTGCAGAGGTGTGCCATCAGCTCATCCACATACTGTCACCATGGAGGATTGATCTAATCGACTCATGGGCTTGGAGTTAACGCTGCTATTAGCTCATTTAGGAGTGCTAACCATGATGCAATTGATCGAATCATGCCAAGACATGCGTATAATAAGTTCATTCACTTGTTGATGCACCGGTGAACCCATGTTATGGCAGTAGACAATTCCACGGTCCACATCACTCCCCACTTCCACTGGCTAGACCGCCCCATCTTTCCTATCTCGTTTAGGCATCTCAAAAATCAAATCAAATTGTCACGGAGCCTAATCTGGTTAGACATCTTGCTATCTGTACTACTGTCTTTGATGATTTGCCCGGATTTGGGGTGTTCTTCGAGAGGGTAAACCGAGGTAGGGAATGCTAGGCGATGATGGTGCAGTTGAACCGAGTGCTCGTTAAACCCATCTGTAATTAAGCAAGGCGAAACCTGCGCCGGTGAAACGTACGCTTTGTGCTCCATCCAGCTCTGTTTTGCTTGCCGGAACTACGTAGTATACCCATGATAGGAACGTCGCCGGCGATCAAGTGGCTGGGAGCAAAAGTGGCCGGCGCTGCTTGCGGTCTTGATTGCATGTCGTCCTCGGCGTCACGCATAGTATGTACTGTGTAGGATCATATATCTCCCAGGGTACTCAATCGTATCGCTTTCCAAGAACATCAACGGTGCAACAAGAGTGTCTCATTTCGTGTGTTCGCACAAAATCCAGCGAGGCATGTGCTTTTTTTCTGACCAATGCAGAAACACGCAACGTATGTCGTCGCCTCGTGCACGATCGATGTGTGCACCATCACAACCGTGCGTCGTCACACACGCACGATTTTTGCACGACTCGTTCTTGAAGACCGAGTGTTGACGGTGGACAGGCTAAAGTTGAGATTGGAGAAACTATGGCCTATACTCCCCTCTTCGACCAGGATCAACAATTTGTGTTACATCTTATGTTCGGATACCACTACCCGCTTGGGGGCATGACCGATCGGCGCATGACATGCGGGTAGGGGGGGGGGGGGGGGGGGGGCGACGAGTTGATCGTTACATGAATGTAGAAAAAACACAATGAGTTGAGGGGAGCTTTAAGAATCGTAGGATTCGACAACAATAGAGCCCTTCCCCTCTTTCGCCACCATCCTCTACCACCAAATTGGAAACTTAACCCAACCAGTAATTTTGATGAACTCTGTAGTGATATGATATTAAATCATGTGTTGCACTAGCCATGTGGGCTTGTGCTCGAAAGAGCACGCATTGATTGCTATCTCGTTTTAACTCCATCCATCGCTCGTGACCGGAGCAACTAATTTCTTGAAAATACCATATTACACTCCTTTAGATGTTTAGATAGCTTGCACGGGCTCTAGTGAGGGAGTTGGGTCGACAACTGACTCATGGCCTAGAGAGCATATATTGATTACTATCCTCTTTTAACTTCGTTGAACACTGTAATCAAGGGAAGCTAACACATCCATCTACATATGCATATTCCACGACATTCCATTTTAAGATCGATAGGGCTTATGCTGATTTATTGTGCCCCAAAAGAAATAGCCTATTGTGTTTGCTAAATTAATGCCAAAAGCATTTAATTTGTTTAGACGTCATTCACTCCTGTTTCACGCGAGGCCGAAGGCTGTGACGGCATGAGGAGCGCCGGCCACAACGAGGTCGTGGCCGTGCACGAGCAGGAGTCGGCGGTAGCCGACGGGAGCGAGTTCGAAACTTGACGGTGCAGGAGGGGGGGAGGGGGGGTCGGCAAAGCTGTTTGAGGGTGGGGGCTTAGAGGCATTGCCGAGTGCGGCAACCAGCACGGCAACGGGGGGAGGACGAGGCGGCGCGCGACAACGCCCGTCGGCCCGGGAAGGGGAGGCAAAGGGTTAGGGTCGGGTAGGCCGACGGTTGTATGAGGAAGAAGGGGAGGCTCAAGATGAACAATACATGATCTGTTTCCGGTCGTTGGATGAAGATCTAGTGGTAATGAACTAAAGTGACTGACGCAAAACTTATTTTCAGGCGGATGACGTATAGGCGCTCCCATAGCTTATATCGTGGAACAATAATTGTTCTTCTATCCATTATTATTTTTACAATCAATCAAAAGTTACGGTGGTGGAGTCAAAGATTAACTATCAAGAAGATGAAAAACATCATTTGTTTTCACCCGGACGGTTGAGCATCAAGAACTTGGATCATGTAAGCCTTGGTAGGTTGAACCCAAATGCAGCAGAGAGGACAGTCTAACAATTTCTGTTAACAATTGCATATTTCCTTTTGATTGGTGTATACGTACAAAGGATACTGGAAATTAATCGTACTTAACAGGGACATTCTGCATTTAAAAAGAGGTCGCAGGGCCCAGTCTACTCGCCAAGTTCGAAAATACAAACGACGAGCCAGAGACTACCGAGGAGACGTGCAGTGCCAGGCGGCTCTACACGCGTGGTCACGGTTCATCGTGGGATTGAGTGAGTGACCCTCCATGCTGTATGCAAACTCGCAAACCCATTTCATGGGCATCTTGAGCGACCCTAGCTGGAACAGGAGGACTATAAATTTGCAGCAACGGATCATATCATGTGGCGTGTACACCGAATACATGTGTTCATCATAGGATGGATCTATCCCATTAACTAATGTAATTTGAGTTAACGCTGTCATTTACCACTCATGTCTTTAACCAATAACAATGCAAAGACATATAAATCCGTTCACATGCATGCAGTTCAGTGGAGGTCGGGGCCAAATGATGAGCTACTGGAACGAGCACGCCCATGTTTTTTTTTTGAGCTGACGGCACAACGAGCCAACATCTTTCGGGCGTCTGCATCACCATCACTTAATTACCAGCCAGCGAATAAACGCGTCTACTCCTATTCTTTCTGGCGATAAGGAGGGTGTCGCGTCAGTAGATGTAGAGGCTGATTTCCCCCTCCTTCAGAAAAAAAAACAGCATGGTCGTCGCAGGGGAGAAACTGGAACAAATGCGTCGAGCTCGACTGAGATGAGAGTTGTGTGCCATATGTACGAAATGATAGCATGATAGTTAAGCTTGGCCGGTTATCAGTATCGCCAATGCCACCGACAGAAATTGCCGGAGACTCATACATGAGAGCTGCGTGTAATCTTGGTAGAAGAAGAGAAAGCACAAGAGATGCAATGAAACGACCAATCCGAACGGAAGGCGGCCTAAAGAAGCTGGGAACTAGAACTACAACTTTAGCCAAACAAAGGATCTAAACAACTAGGACCCGCTAAGAACCGGTAGCGAGCATCACACTTGATTTGGTCAAGCAGAGTGTAAATTGATCGATGCTTGTTGTTGATGAGTCTATTGTTTCTCCCCTTCCAGATAGACTAAGAGACCATGATGGCAATGCAGTTGAGCTTCTTTGTTGTCTCCAATCATAATATTAGTTCTAGCATATGACTACCAGTCGGACAAAGTGGCATCGATACAGTCGAAAAACCGCACTATGCCAAAGACCGATTCCAGATAATGTTACGACATTTGAAGTGTTACATGACTACCTCTTCAAAACAGAGTATGGATGGTAGATCAAAGGGGTGGAGTATCCGGATTGGCCAGACTATAGTTTATAACCCCCTTGGGAACTAGGCAATTTGTGTCTTAAGTATGTCCAAATTTTACTACCCGTTGGACCCTACGCCTTTCGTGAAGGAAGAAAGCAAGCAAGAAGGACAACACAAGGGCGAGTAACCAGTTAATATCACGAGAATGTATCGGACTGAAAAAAGAAGGCAAGATGAGGGAAACGTATAGAATCCCAAAAATCGATAACAATAAGCTCCATCTCTCTCCCGCCAAAATGAAACCTAACCTATTCAATAAATTGGGTGACTTGCGGCGATGTTTCAACATTTGGCATGACATCCCAGATTGTGTTATAAAGAGCATGTATTGATCGCTACCCCGTTTTAAGTTTCTCCATCACTTTTGATCGGAGGAAATAATTTCATAGATTTATTCTATTTCACTCCATCAGTAGGTTTTGTAGTTCACTATTATTATAGGCTCTCGTGTGGGTGGTGTCGACGGTGACTTGTGCCCAAGAGAACATTGATTGCTATCCTCTTTTAGCTTCGTTCGATCAATTATAACCTACTAGGGAGCCAATAATATTCTTATGCATATAATACTCCTTTACATTGTATATGTTCTGCGACATCTCATCTAAAGATTGATAGGGGTCTGGATGTGCTGATTTTGTTGTGTCCGAAAAACATTAGTTTATACGAGCACACATGATTTGTTAACTTTCTCCATTGCGTGAGGCATATAGGGGTTCTCGATTGTGGACTAATTGTTCCACCAGGTTCAGAAAAAATGCAAACAATAAAGCATTCGAATGATTCAAAGATAATCAAGAAGATAAAATTCGCATGTTTGATTTTACCGGCTTGAGAGCATGGACAAGTTGCTGGGTGTCGGTTCATCATGATCATTGCTAGTGGCGGAGCTTGAAACGAAATGCATAGAGGGGACAATCTGGCAAATTATGTTACAAAACTATGAAAAGCTATTTCTTACTTCTTTCGGCCGATGTATAAACAGGAAATATGCTAAACAACGACATTTTTGTTTCGAAACTGCCTTGCGTACGATATTTTCCTCATACGATTTTGTACGACAAGACACAGGTCCATCCCCAACGTTTGGGCCCACTACACCAGAACAGTCTGCTCGTACGCAAAATCGTATGAAGTTTGATCGTACGTATATCAGCGCTCTTTTTGTTTAGAAGAGGTACTATAGGTCCAGTGTGACCCCAATCACACTTCGCTCTTGAGTCTGGTCGAGTGACCCCATGATGTGGTATGCACACTAAGCGAGTTTTTTTAATGGAGGTGAAAGATTTGCCTCGTCTTATTAATTAAAAAGAAGCACTAACAACGTTTGATGGCTACATGACCACAGAGGTCAGAACACAAAGGGATCACAAAACTTAACAACGCAACTTTTGGAGATCTCAAATCTCAAGCATCCAATTGGTGCATCGTAAATTCATTCATGGGGTGAACAACGAAAATGGACAGCAAAAGGTCACGGCATGTGCACCGATACACAGCAAGTGGGTCCGTGTGGCCTGTGGGTGCACGACGAGGTGTTCTTGGCAGGGCTGTAGAGGGGCCGTGCCAGCCATCAGCCCGGCCATGGACGGGAGGTTTTCTATGGACCAGCGCGGTGGCCGGCCGGCTCGCCGGAGAACCGCCGTCCTCCGGCAGGTGTGCACATGGGGAAGGCTTCCCAGCTGCAGCATTTGGGTTGTCACACTTGGATCCGGTTTAGTTTGCATTGGAGTGATCGGTGATTGTTCTTGTGGTTGGTGAAAGTCTACCAGGTGCCAGGAAACTGGATTGTTCTACCTCTGAGTCCAAATTTCATCATGATTTCGGACGATCCCTCGATGCACGCACGACGCAGTTGTATCTAGTCTTTGATGGAACGACGAACTGGAGTGAATATTTTGAAAGCTTTCGTTACTGTTCGGACCAAGAAATCTGTCCAGGAAGGGGTCAAAGTTGGGCTGGGTGTGGTGCTCTCTGCCAAACCTGGTGATCGATCGAGTTGATCAGCTCGACGTTCCATCACATGGAATTCAGAAAGTTTTGATCTGCTCGAGAAGTTTGAAAAATGCAAATGACGAGTCAGGGACTACCAAGAACAGGAAAAGGCAAACTTGTTTGTTTGAAACTGAGTAGTGCCATCAGATAGCTGCATGGTCTCGGCTCATGGTGAACCTGGGCCACCGGTGTAACATAAACAAGCTCAAGAGCTCGTTTCATGTTGATCTTAAACATTCAAAGAGATGCATCCGTACGAGGGTCAAGAACGATTAACAACAAGAAATCATACGGCATATTACACCAATTCTACGGAAGAAGAGGATGGATGAGTGTGTTCCTGGTAGGGCACGCACGCTGTCACCATGGATTGATCTCAGACGCTTAATCATCTAGGAGCGCTAACCATGTTGAACTTGATTGAATCATGCAAAGACATGCGTACAAATCCATTCACTTGATGATGCACCGGTGAACCCATGTTCTAGGCTTTGACAATTCCTCCGTCCACATCACTCTCCACTTCTACTACTAGACCACCCCATCTTTCCTATCTCGTTTTAGCATCTCAAAAATCAAATCAAATTGTCACGGAGCCTAATCTGCCCAGACAACTTGCTATATGTACTACTATCTTTGATGATTTCTTTGTCGAAAACTATCTGTGATGATTTGCCTGGATTTGCGGTGTTCTTCCAGACGATAGGCGAGGTACCAAATGCTAGGTGATGATGGTGCAGTTAAACTTCCCTGCAAAAAAAATATTTCTTTTCCCGCAAAAAAAAAACTTACTCGTTAAACTCCTCCGTCAGATCAACTCTAATCGATCCCCTATAACCGATTAGAAGAGTAATTTTTTTGGTTTACTTATATAAACCAGACATAGCCAAACTCGTATAACCGCTAGATTATTATAATTTTCACTAAATATACTCGACCTCTCAGCCGTCGAGTAAACAAAACTCCACGTCCCTCACCTACCACCGCTTGTCCATACCAGCGCCACACCCACGTCCACTCCACCACCTGCGCGTTCGACGGCAATCACCGGGTCCAACCGCCGCCTGCTCGGAGATCTCGGCCGGCGGATCCACGTCACGCCGGCCCATCCTCCTCCCACGCCGGTCATGCACCCGCCTTCCCCGACATCCCGCCGCCGCCATAGCCGAAATACAACGATGTGCAACAGCGCAAGTGGGGGGCGTGGGTGGCCGAGATTTATGACCGCGACACCGGCAAGATCCATTGGCTCGGCCTGTTCCACTCGGGACAACATGCAGCGCGTGCATATGACATCAAGTCGGTGCACCTGTATAGTGCCGCCGGCCGCCTTAACTTCCCCTTCGTTGCCCGCTGCCATTGGAACCGGTCCACACAGGGTGGCCACCCCATGCGAGAGACGGGAAGATCAAGAGGCCCGCAAAGCGTATCGCGGCAGAGCAAGTCGGCGAGGCATTCATAGCGGAGCTACGCCGCCGCTACTAGGAGCACGTCGAGGCGGAGCACCGGCTGTACTCAAAGTACGCAACGGGGAGGACAGGTGTCATCGACCTCTCCAGCGACGAAGGAGGCGACGACGACGGCCCCGACCAAATGATCGGAGGGTTGAGCAAAAAGGATTGAAAGAGACTAGCGGAAGAGTCGGATGACGACTGGGTTTAAAATTCTAGCCTAAATTTTGAATTTCATTTTAGTAAGTTTTATGTAAAATATTTTGAATTTGCACCGGATTTCGTTTTAGTTAAGTTCTGTGTAGTAGTTTGAACCTAATTTAGCACCGAATTTGCGTTCTGATGTTTTTGCTCCATTAAGTTTTGGGTTCGCTTAGAAACGACTTTTGTTAGAGTAGCACATGTACTCCTTTAAAGTATACTCGGCCGTTTACTCCTCCAAATTTCAGGGGATCGGCTAGAGTAGCTCTGACCGAGACGAATTTTGCGCGGGTGAAACGTACGCTTGTGTTTCCATCCAGCTCTGCATTGCTTACCGGAACTACGTAGCATACAAAGGATAGGAACGTCGCCGGCGATCAAGTGGCTGGGACCTGGGAGCAAAAGTGGCCGGCGCTGCTTTGTGATCTTGATTGCATGTCGTCCTCGGCGTCACGCATATGTAGGATCATATATCTCCAGGGTATTAATTTCTGCCTGGATAAATAGCTCGATCATCTCGCTGTCGAAGAACACCTACAGTGTAATAGGTGTGTGATTATCGTGTCTCATTTTGTGTGTTCGCGCAAAATTCAGTGAGTGAGGCATGTGCCTTTTTTTCTGACCACGGCAAAACCACCCCCACGTACGTACGTCGTCGGCCAGTGCACGATCGATGTGTGCCCCGTCAAGACCGCACGCAGGCTGTGTGGTACGCGCCGGCACACATTAGCGTGCAGCGCGCTCATCGACTGAATTTGATTGATCCGTGATCATTTGATTGCTTGCAATCAAGCTCAGTTGGTTGTTTTGGATGATCAAGGGGCTTTGCTCGGTTGGTTATCGTCATGGCAGCTCATCTTTTTGGGGATTTGAGTTCTTATAAAAGCAATATTGTTGCACGACTCATTCTTGAAGAACATGTGTCACATCTTATGTTCGGATACCCGCAACCAGCTTGGAGGGTTAACCGATCGACGCATGTCATGCGGGTAGGAGGGGATGACGGCGACTTGATCATCACATGAATGTAGACAAAACACAACGAGTCCAGGGAACCTTCAAGAATCATAGGATTCGACAAAAAAGGAACCTCTCCCCTTTCTCGCCGCCGCGCTTTACCGCCAAATTGGAAACCTAACCCAACTGGTAATTTTAAGGAAATTTGCAGTGATGCCTAGGCATGTGTTACACTAGCCATGTTGGCTCATGCTCGAAAGAACATGCATCGATTGCTATCTCGTTTTAACTTCATCCACCGCTTGTGAATGGATCAACTAAGTTCTCGAAATCGTGGTGTGACACTCCTTTAGGTTTTGTAGTTCGCTGGTGCGGGCTCCAGTGAGGGGTTGGGTCGAGAACTAACTCGTGGCCTAGAGAGCATAAATTGATTACTATCCTCTTTTAACTTTGTCAAACACTGTAATCAAGGGAAACTTTAAGTTTGTAAAGATTCTTCTGTGTAACACATCCATCTACATATGCATATTCCACTTCATTTCATTTTAAGATTGATAGGGCCTATGCTGACTTATTGTGCCCGGAAAGCAATAGCCTATCTCGTTTGCTAAATGCCAGGTATCTGGTTTTTTTCCATGCGTCGGTCCTTTCCGCTTCGCGCGAGGCGGAAGGATGGGACGGCATGAGGAGTGTCGGCCACGGCGAGGCCGAGACATGCACGAGCGGTACCCGGCAGGAGCGAGTCTAAAACTTGAGGGTGAGGGAGGGGGGAGGTCCTTGAAACTGCTCATCGGGTAAGGGCGGCTTAGAGGGATGGTCGAGGGCGGCGGCCAGCATGGCGGTGGGGGGAGGTCGAGGGGAGGGTGAGGTGGCACGTGACCATGCCTGCCGACCGCGAGGGGTGAAGGCAGACAGTTAGGGCTGGGTAGGCCGACAACTGCGTGAGGAAGAAGGGGAGGTCGAAGATGAACAATGTGTGATCTCTTTTCAGGCCGTTGGATGAAGATCATTCGGTCATGAATAAAAGTGACAGTTGCAAACCTTTTTTTTTCAGGCGCATGACGTAGAGAGCTTATCCGTGTGATCATGGAACGTTAATTGTTCTTCTATCCATTTTCTTTTTTGCAATCAATCAAAAGTTACAGCGATCGAGTCAAAGATTAACTATCAAGAAGATGAAAGATCTCATTTGATTTCACCCGGACGGTTGAGCATCAAGATCTTGGATCATATAAGAGGCTGAACCCAAATGCAGAGAGTATGTTAAACAATTGCACACTTCCTCTTGATTGGTGTATAAATAAATCAGTGGAAACTAATGTCACTTAGCAGCGACATTCTCCATTTAAAATGAGGTCGCAGGACCCAGTCTACTCGCGACGTTCGAAAATACAAACGACGAGCCAGAGACTGTCGAGAAGACGTGCAGTGCCAGGCGGCTCTGCACGCGTGGCCTCGGTTCATCGTGGGACTGAGTGAGCGACCCTCCATGCTGTATGCAAACTCGAAAACTCCTTTCATGGGGATTTTGAGCATCCAAACAGACGGACTATAAATGTGCAGCAACGCTTCATGTACACCGATCTCATACACAGCAGCTCTATGCAGGAACGGATGGGTGAGATGTTCCTGCCAGGGGTGTGCCATCAGCTCAGCCATACATGTGTCATTGTGGATTCATTTTACCACTCATGTGATTAACCATGCAAAGACATATAAATCCATCCACTTGCAGTTTAGTGGAGGTCGGGGCTAAATGATGAGCTACTGGAACGAAGATGCCCATGTTTTTTGAACTGACGGCACAACGAGCCAACATCATTCGGGCGTCTGCATCACCATCACGTACCGGCCAGCGGATACACGCAGCTGCTCTTATTCTTTCTGGCGATGAGGAGGGTGTCGCATCAGTAGATGTAGAGGCTGATTTCCCCCTCCTTCAGAAAAAAAAGGTTCCGTGTCGCAGGGGAGAAACGGGAACACATGCGGCGAGGTCGACCGAGATGAGAGTTGTGTACCATATGTACGAAATGATCGCATGATAGTTAAGCTTGGCCGGTTATCAGTATCACCGATGCCGTCGACATAAAATTGCCGGAGACTCACTTCGAGAGGGTTTTTGCGAACCATACATGAGAGCTGCATGTAATCTTGGTAGAAGAAAAGAAAGCACAGAGTCTCAAGAGATGCGACGAATAAAGGAACAGACAACAATGAAACAACCAATCCGAACAAAAGGCGGCCTAGAAGCAGGGAACTAAAACTATAACTCTAGGCAAACATAGGCTCTAAGCAACTAGCACCCGCTAAGAATCGGTAGCGAGTGTCACACTTGATTTGTTGAAGAGCCCACTGTTCCTCTAGTTTCAAATGAGAAATCCCTTTTCGCCGGGCGGTGCGGTAAGTAAGACTAGTCGATGGACGGACCAAGCGACTAGGATGGTAATGCAATTGAGTTTATTCTTTTGTTTCTTTTTTTGATAAAGGGCTTTTCATTGAATTGAACTATCGAGTTGATATAACCGCATCAAAGATAACCCGGCCTCTGCATATCTAGATGCACACAGCCAAAGTACCAGATCCCAAAAAACAAAAACAAAAAGGCGGAACGCCAGCAGTAGTGAAAAAAGATAAAAGAGGCCTAAGGTGATGCCGGGCCTATCCGAAGGTCACACCGCCATCCATGGGGGTAGAAAATGTCCCTGGCCGAGCACTCCAACCGGGTAGAAGCCATCATAAAAAAGTCTCTGTCCTCCGGCCTCTGCAGGATAGACCACATACGGAGCCGTCGCGAGCATATATGAATTACCTGCATAGGAGATGAAACACTGTTATGATTAAAAACAATATCATTCCTGGTTAGCCACAACGCCCAACATAAGGCAGCCGCCCCCGCAAGAATGTGCTTAGAAAATTGTTTATCTATTCCGCTCAGCCAATTCCCGAACATATTCCGTACGCTGCGTGGAGGGTATAGATTCGAAGCAATTTGGACCATTGCCCAAACCGATCTAGCGAATTTGCAATCAAAAAATAGGTGTTTAATGGATTCATTATGATTGCAAAAAACACATTTTTTGCTGCCTTGCCAGCTTCGTCGAGCTAAATTATCCCTAGTTAAGATAACACCTTTGTTGAGAAACCAAAGGAAAATCTTCATTCTTAGAGGAATCTTAAGCTTCCACAATTTTCTATTATCAGATTGGAACCTCGTTATGAACCAGTGCATCGTACATGGATTTAACCAAAAATCTTCCGTTCAGATGCAGGTTCCATTTAAAGATGTCCGATTCAGCCGACAGTTGGACAGCTTCCAAACGAGTCAGCAGATCGTTCCATGCATTCAAATGAGGTCCAGAAATCGTTCTGCGAAAAGAAATATCCGGGTTTACTTGTCCCAATACCTGCTTAATCGTGACAAACTTATGTCTAACTATTCGATATAAGCTTGGGTATTGCACATTTAGAGGAGTAGTCCCTAGCCAGGTGTCTTCCCAGAATCGAATCTGGGAGCCATCCCTGACCGAGAAGGTGCCAAATTGGAAGAAGAATTCCTTAGCTTTCATAACCCCACTCCAAAAATGAGAGTCACCTGGTTTCCAGTAAACCTGGGAAATTGCTTTGGACCCAACGTATTTATTACGAATGATCTCCTGCCAAACACCATCCTCAGTGAGTAATCTGTATACCCATTTGCTGAGCAATGAAATGTTTTTGATCTCAAGATCCTGGATTCCGAGTCCCCCTTGACTTTTGGGCCGACATATAATATTCCACCTAGCCAAGCGATATTTCTTTTTTTCATTTTCACTCTGCCAAAGAAACCTTGATCTAAAATAATCAAGGCGTTGGAGAACACCTTTTGGCAGATGAAAAAAAGATAGCATATAAAGAACCATGTTGGTAAGTACCGAGTTGATAAGAACTAGTCGGCCCCCATAGGACAGGAGTTTGGCCTTCCAGCTTGCCAACCGTTTCTCCAGTCTTTCTTCAACATGTTTCCATTCAGCGATTGTCAAATGCCGATAATGAATAGGAATACCTAGATATCTAATCGAAAATTGGCCTAAATGGCATCCAAATATCTCCGCATAATCTTGTGAATTTTCTGCGGCTTCGCCAAAATAGAATAGTTCACTCTTATGAAAGTTTATCTTCAGGCCCGAGAGCTCCTCAAAAGCACATAATACCAATTTGAGGTTTCTGGCCTTTTCAAGGTCGTGATCCAAAAACAGAATTGTGTCGTCCGCGTACTGCAAAATTGAGAGGCCTCCTTCTACTAGATGAGGAATGACCCCGGTGATTTGTCCAGCTAGTTTGGCCCTCTCGATGAGAGTAACTAGCATATCAGCCACGATGTTGAAAAGGATAGGAGATGCGGGGTCGCCTTGACGAAGCCCCTTCCTAGTCTGGAAATAATTGCCTACGTCATCGTTGACCTTGATAGCCACACTATCTCCAGACACAAAACTCTCAACCCATCGGCACCAAGTGTCAGAAAACCCTTTCATGTGAAGAGTTTGGAGCAAAAAAGGCCACTTCACCTTATCATAAGCTTTCTCGAAGTCAATCTTAAAGATGACACCGTTCAAATTTTTACGGTAAAGCTCATGAACTGTTTCATGGAGAACAGCAACACCGTCTAAAATGTTCCGTCCTTGCATGAAAGCCGTCTGAGAAGGTTTCACTACATGGTCAGCGACCCCATTCAGACGGTTGGTCGCGACCTTGGTGAAAATCTTAAAGCTCACGTTTAATAAGCAAATCGGTCTATACTGTTGAATCCGATTGGCATCCTTTGTCTTTGGTAAAAGAATAATTTCACCAAAATTTATTCTGGAGATGTCTAGTCTATGAGCATGCAGTTCATTAAACAATTGAACTAGATCAGACTTTAACATATCCCAAAAAAATTGATAAAACTCCGCCGGAAAACCATCCGGTCCTGGAGATTTGTTATGATCCATTTGGAAAACCGCAGTCCGAATTTCCTCCTCAGTGAATGCAGAGGTTAGGAATTCATTTTCCGAAGTCGAAACTTGCTGAATGTCATGACAAAGATACTCATCCAACTCCAGCGTAGTTTCCGAGGACGGACCAAACAAGTCTTTATAGTATTTTGTAATAAAGTCCTTTAGCGGACCGTCCCCCTCAATGCGGCCCTCATCCTGATCCAGGGTGAAAATTCGTTTCTTTCTATGTCTACCATTGGCTAACATTTGGAAGTACTTCGTGTTATCATCCCCAAGTACCAACGAGTCAGTCTTGCACCGTTGGTACCATTTGATCTCCTCTTCGCGTAAGAGGCGGGCTAGCTGCTCATTGAGATGACTTTTTTGTTCAATCTCGTCCGCAGATAAAAGCCTCACCTCCGCGGTTTTATCTAAGGAGTCTATCAAGACGGATAGTCGCAGCTTCTCTTTCTTATAAATCCCGATAGTATGTTTAGCCCAGCCACGGAGGAATTGGCGCAACGCCCTAATGCGATTGTTCCAACGCTGAATCGGTGTATCGCCCCGTGTTGGGCGTAACCACACCTTTTTAACCAAATCCGGGAAGCCCTCTCTAGTGAGCCACCCCAGTTCAAATTTAAACTGATGGCGGCTCGACGTGGTAGCAGGTTGGCCAAAATCAATGAGCAAAGGAGCATGGTCCGATAAGGCCTCAATCCTCTCCAAAGCTCTTACTGATGCTAATGGATATTTAAATTCCCAGTCTGTAGTGACTAGGACCCGATCGAGTTTTTCGAAAGTCGGGGTAGATCTATTGTTGGCCCAGGTAAATTGACGCCCCGAGAGGGAGAGTTCCCGCAGATCAAGACTGTCAATGACCGCATTAAAAAGAAAGGGCCATCGAGTGTCAAACCTATCATTGTTTTTATCCTGCCTATACCGTAGAATATTGAAGTCCCCCCAAGTAACATAGGGTGAGGATTTTCTCTGCAGGTGTTGACAAGTTCTTTTAGGAAGGCCGCTTTAAATTCATCTTGAGCGGCTCCATATACGGCAACCAGACTCCAAATGAAATTATCAGACTTATTTCTCAGGTGGAATTTAATATGGTACTCCCCCTTTGAAGTTGACAGAAGTTCAAAGAAAGTAGAGTGTATTCCTAAAAGGATACCTCTGGACCTCCCTGAAGGCGGCAGGATATGCCATTCGTAATCTTTGCCACATGAAAAATGGTCCAAATCACGCGATGGAAAGTCGCGCTTACTGCACTCAGAGATTGCCACGAAGTCGAGGGCATGATCTCTAACGCAATCGGAAATATGTTTGTACTTAGCCAAGTCCCCAAGACCTCTGCTATTCCAAAACATTCCTTTCATGGGGAAACTTTGTTACGTTTGGATACTTTGGTCTTCTTCTTAGGGCGACCCTTTTTACTGCCAGAGTTAGACTTGTTCTTACGAACCGATGCAACGAGCTCATAAAGCATCGTATCACGCATGGTGTCTTCAAAGTCTACCTCTGTAGAATCATTAACCAGATGAGAGAGGAGTCTGCCTCCAGGGTTGGCATCAGACTCCTCATCCTCCTCATCTGAAACTAATGGGTCCGCCATGAGAAGCGTTTTAGGAGCAACCGTAAACCGGTCGACCTCCATTTGCTTAAGAGCTTTAACTGAGAAATCAACTACAGCATCATTTTTACCCAAAGATATACCAAGACTAGCAATATTTGAAGACATTTTGGCTTTATCAAAAGATATAAATGATTTGCATGAAGACGTACCATCAAAGTCGAGATTCCGCGATGCCGTGCTACGCATGGCCCTCTCCATGGAATCCTCATCGGTGGCAGAGGCCCCATCAGCCCCCGCGACGTGGCGGCCGCTACGTCTAGGCGTTGAAGACAGCTTCGAAGCAGCCCGCATCCCAGAGGACCGGAAGGGAGGAGTAGACGGCTCCGGCAACACAACAGTAATCGAAGAACAGAGCCGATCGCCCTCCAAAACAGGGGCAGCAAGAGCAGCCTCCTCGTCCCCCGGTGGCGACGCTTGAGACAGCGCCGACCCCGGCGATGCAGAGGGGGACCATGAAGGCTGCAGCTCACTCTCCAGGGCAGCGATCAGAGGAGCAGCCTGCTCAACCTGCAACGGCGGTACTGAAGACATCGCCCGAAGCGTCGCCAACGCCGACTCATGACCTGCACGCACCGCCGGAGAAAAGATGACACCCCGACGACCTGAAGAGCGGGAAGAAGCTGATGTCGGTGTCGTGAGGTGCTCGATAGCATCGTCCGCCGGTGATCCCAGCGCCAAGGGCGTCGCTGGCCCAACCTCCCGTGTCCGAATAGCTGCCATGGGCATAGCCTCCGGTTGAGAGGGTGGTGGCGGCGCGAAGCCAGCAGGCGGGGAAGGGATGCGGGACGGCTCAAGCTCCGAAGCCGCCGGAGGCTCCCCCAACGAACGTCGCGATGTCAAGCATGGAGGAGTGCTGGCATAAGCGGGCACGGAAGCGGTGGTTTGCATCGGAACCACACCTCCCGAGGAAGAGGATGTCGCCGCATTGGCGGACGCCGAAGACGCTTTCGGCCTCTTGCTCTTATCAGCAGCCCCAGAATTGTCCTCTCGATCGAACTCCTTGTCCCCATCCATATCATCTCCATGTTCCCACACACGAGGCACAAAGTCAGCATCCACACAGAAATTCTAATCTTCCAGGGTGTACCGGAATTCATAGCCCTTCTTCTGAACAACCACATCCGACGTGAGGGAGTTAACAGGGCTCATCTTAAAAGCATCAAGATTTAGCACTCCAACCTGAATCCTCACGATACCTCGACGGCGCAAGCATAGAAGGTCGACGTCAAGGGTGGCGCCAATGACAGAGCCAACTGCCCAGAGACCCAAGAAATGCCGGAGTGCATGAGGAACTCCATGTACATGCACCCAAACTGGAAGAAGCTCAAAACGATTCGGTATTTCCTCGGAATGACAAGCCTTGAACTCCAGAGTGATATTGCGCGATTTGATGAAGACCGTGAAACCAGAAACTCTCAGAAGCACCTCGTCACTGGGAAAAGACATGATAAAGGCATTCTGGCCATGCGGAATAGCCTCCCACGTCCATTGTTGCTGATATTGAGCGATCTTAGCAACCTCGGCCTCCACTATGCTTGAAGAGATAGAGCCTCCCGATATCGTAACGATGGCCGTTGGTGAGGATTGAGGTGCGAGGTCTGCCCTGCAAACGTTGTCAGGCATCTGAAAGAAGGCCATGCTCTCAGTCCCGTAGCCACAAAGCATCGCCGCCGGCTTCGGCATCTTGAGAGCTGGGCACCGCCTAGTAGTCATCGGGTGGTTCGCTTTGTTGCAGATGAAGCAATACTGCTGAGTTACACAATCTGCAGCCACATGTCCAGCCGACTGACACTTAGTACACCATAACTTGGTCAGTACCATGTTCGCCCCGGGAGTAGGTGCAACCTGAGCCCCGTCCTGTTGCTGTTGAGACGGTGCCATAGAAGGAGCAGCATTCACAATAGTCCCCGGGACCAAGGCCGTAGAGCCTTGCACAACATGATAAGGAAGAGTGGGAGGAGCAGCGATAATCGGGGCGTTTCCGGCACGGTTCTTAGGCCGGTTACCTTTTCCACCCTTCGGTTTCCTAGGACGGATAGTTCCTGTCTGGACTCCGGTCGCCGAATTTGCCAGGCCGGCGTTAAAAGCCATAGGCTGGACAGCATTGGGGCCTTGGCTCTGTTGCAATGGAGGTCCGGCTGGTTGATATTGGTACACCGGTGCCATCTGCTGCATATACCCCGGCGACGCATGATACATCGGCTGCTGCTGAAAAAACTGCTGCGGCATCTGGTACATGTGCTGTAGCTGCTGCCCCGGCGCTGTAGGCTGTTTGGGAATCGGCATGGGACCTGTAGAAGAGGAAGAAGGCATGACGGGAGGGAACACCCCCGGCGCGAAGCCAGGGGCGCCGCCCGACGAGGAACCGTCAGCGGGGTTGGGCGCGGCGGCTGCAGGTCGAGGCAACACAGAGCCTGGCGGTGCGGACGCATCACGGGCCATCCCCGAGCAGACGGCGGCCAGGAAAGAATGAGGTAGACTAGGGTTGGATCGAAGCTTGTCCCTGTTCCGCATATGAGACAACCAACGGTTGAGATTAACCATGCGTAATGAACGGTTAGGATGCGACGTACCTGAGGTTGGGAGAGGGCCCAGGCCCATCAATCGCGCCGACTCTGCCGGCGAAACACCAGACGACGGCGAGGTCGACGTCATGGGCTGCATGGACGCCGTCGCCCTCGCCAGACTGGCCAAAGGCAAGGCATCGCCCAGGGTACGGGTGGGAGAGATTCTGGGGGGAGGAAGAGGCCCGATCCATGGCCGAACCAGAGATTTGGATGTAGCCGGCGCCCTCACGAGATGACGAGCAGCCGCCGGTGACCCCAACGAATGAGAAGCCGGCGAGGTCGAGGGGCCGCTAGCCTCCAGAGCGCAGGTCGTCTGGGCCGAAACTCGCGGAGAAGACGGTCGCTCCCAAACACGAGAGGCCGGAGTAGGATACCCGATATCCGCCCAGAACTCGGCGGCCAGCTCCTCGTCGGTCTTGCGCCGGCGAGATGCCTCAGATGTCACGGCTGTGGAGGAATCGTCTTCGCCATCCTGAGCGCGAAGACAGGAGAAGCGCGATCCAGATCCAGCAGGCGCCGACTCAGACCACCCCGGCGCCAAGGTCAGACGCCGGCGGGTGGAGACCCGCATTACCCTTGGATACGTACACGCTCGATTTAGGACGAGTGTAGCCAACCATATGAGATATCGTTGGTAAGCGTTTTTTGTCTCTAGTCACAATATTAGTTCTAGAAGATGGCCACCAGTCGAAAAAAGTGGCATCGATAACAGGCACCACAGTTGAAAGACCGCACCAGGCCAAAGACCGATTCCAGAGAATGTTACGACATTTGAAGAGTTACATAGCGGATCAAAAGGGATGGAGTATCCAGATTGGCCAGACTATAGTTTATAACCCCCTCCAAAATTAGGCTAGCCGTTGGACCTACGTCTTTCACGAAGAAAGGAAGAAAGCAAGCAAGAAGGACAAGACAAGGGCGAGTAAGCAGTTAATATCACAAGAATGAATTGGACTGAAAAAAAGGCAGGATGATGGAAACTTATAGAATCCCAAAAAACGCTAACAATAGAGCCCCATCTATCTCCTGCCAAAATGAAACCTAATCTATCCAATAAATTGGGTAACTTGCGATGATGTTTGAACATGTGTCATGACGTCCTAGCTAGTCCAGACTGTGCTCGAAAGAGCATGTATTGATTGCTATCCTGTTTTAACTTTCTCCATCACTTGTGATCAGAGGAAATAATTTCACAGATTTATTCTATTAAACTCCATCACTAGGTTTCCTCATGTGGGTTGTGTCAACGGCAACTTGTACCCAAGAGAGCATATATTGATTCTTATCCTCTTTTAACTCCGTTCCGTCATTTATAATCTAGGGAGCCAATATTTTTCTTATGTATATTACTACTTTACATTGTATATGTTGTGCCACATCTCATCCAAAGATTGATAGGGACCTGGATGTGCTGATTTTATTGTGCCCGAAAAACATAAGTTTATATGAGTACATATGATTGTTAACTTTCTCCATCGTGTGGGGCATATAGGGGTGGTCGATTGTGGAGTGTTAACTGTTCCACCAAGTTCAGGAAAATGCAAACAATAAAGCATTCAAACGATTCAAAGATTATTAAGAAGATAAAAATTCTCATGTTTGATTTTACCGGGTTCAGAGCATGGACAAGTTGTCGGGTGTCGGTTCATCATGATCATTGCCAGTGGCAGAGCTTGAACTGAAATGCATAGAGGGGACAATCTGGCAAATTATGTTGCAAAACTACAAAATGCAATTGCTTACTTCCTAAGGTTGATGTATAAACAAGAAATAATGATACTACCATAGTTGAAGATCATTTAGATCACTAATTTCGGAGGGAGTACTTACCAAACAGTGACATTTTCATTTAGAAGAAGAGGTGCCAGGCCTGGCCCCAACTGATCGAGTGACCCCACGATTCGAAAAGGCCTGATATGCAAACTCAACAAGTCAGGCTGCGTTTGGCAGCTCAATATTTCCGAAGTTTTACAAGAATACTGTGGTTTTGGAAAAAAATACAGTTTTAAATATTTTGACGTGTTTGACGTCAATTAATACTCCAGTTTTGTAAAGTGTAGTATATCTGATACTGTGGTTTTTTGTGGTATTTGAAAAAGAGGTCCAGGCCCCTTTTTCTGTAAACTGAGAAACGCTTGCTCGACTTCTTCTTCGAACCGTTATCATCCGCCATTCCCTGTCTTCTCTGCAGCCAACATGGCAAGAAAACTAGGTGCTCTTCTATGTTGACTACTCTGCCACTCCTACGTCCGACCTCCACTGGACTACTCCGCCGTTGATCCCTTTAATACGTTGGGCAACATACTAAGCTAGCTAGAATTTCGGTCATATCTGGCCAGAGGCGCATGTACAACACTACAACAACGGCTGGAAACATGTGCATGCCGAGGCTTAGATCGTTGAGTAGTTGGATAGATCATTGGAGCAGTCCTAGATCAATCGATTCTATGCGGCCAGAGATACAAGAGATGAGTAGATGACTCTGTCTACAAATCCTAGCATCTCTAACTAGTGCGTGCATTGCAAGGCTACATGCATGCGACTGCCTTAGCACAAGCATGATCAGGTCGTTGTAACTCCTTGAGTGTAGCTGGGTTTGGTTCAGCGGTCAAACCAGGGAAAGTGAGAAAAACTGCATTTGCCAAACACCTACATAGTTTTGCTGAAACTGAGAAAAACTGTGGTTTCTAAAAACTGAAGTATTCATTGCCCATGCATTGGAATACTGAGGTTTTCATTTACTATGGTTTTGAAAAAATGGTGCTACAATCTTGATCGATACAAAGGGACCACAAAACTTGATTTCACGATCTCCGAAAGAGTGAAGCTTGAAACGAAATGCATAGAGGGGGCAATCTGGCAAACTATGTTACAAAACTATAAAAAGCTATTTCTTACTTCCTTTGGCTGATGTATAAACAGGAAATATGCTAAACAGTGTCATTTTTGTTTAGAAGAGGTACTATAGGTCTAGTCTGGCCCCAATCACGCTTCACTCTTGAGTCTGGTCGAGTGACCCCATGATGTGGTATGCAGACTCAACAAGTTTTATTTTGAATGGAGGCAAAATATTTGCCCGTCTCATTAATTGAAAAGAAGTATAACAACGTCTGATGGCTACATGACCACATAGGTGAACACAAAGGGATCACAAAACCAACAAGACAGCTTTTGGAGATCTCAATTCTCAAGCATCCAACCGGTGCATCGTAAAAATCACGGGATCAATAACGAGAATGGATAGCAAAAGGTGATGGCATGTGCACCGATACACATCACGTGGCCTGTGGGTGCACGACGAGGTGTTCTTGATAGAGCTGTACAGTAGCCGTGCTATCAGCCTGGCCATGGACGGGAGGTTTTCCAAGGACCATCGCCCATGCATGAGTCGATTTCATCCATGAACGGGATGATTTGTGCAGTTAACCATCTCACTCTCTCGCTTTATCACTCTCTTTCAATTATCCTTGAACCCATTTTAGCATCTTGAATCAAAAAAGCATGATCTCTGCTCAACAAACAGCTGGTTAATTATACGTGACATGTTTACCTGGATTCGGGGTGTTCTTAATTTGGGCAGTAGCCAGCCGATAAACGAGCTAGTAATCATGGCCACTGCAGAACCGAGTTCTCGTTTTCTTTCTGTATATGCAACCGAGTGGCTGGGAGCAAAAGTAGAGCTATCTACTATCTTTTGCATCTCCCCGTCGGCGTCACACTCATACCCCCTGCGTCCGGAAAAAGTTATCCACAGCTTAGTTCATGTCAAATTTTACAAAATAATCCTTCCGCTTTTAAATCTAGTGCTAATCCCCCCTTGCCTCTGCTTCTTCCTCCTCGACCAAGCAGCCGTCATAGCCATCGCCGGCAGCCGTCATAGCCATCGCCGGCAGCCGTCGTAGCCACCCCCGGCAGCCACCGTAAAAAGAGCGGGCGATCACCTACGCAGACGCCCACCTGAGCCGTCGCCCACCTGCGGTTGCTCCGCCGCTGCGAACGTGGGCCACCCACACAAAGGCGAGCTGCCCCACCGCCCAGGTGAGGCTGCTCCTCCAAGGCGACCACCTCGACGGGCGCCTCCTTGTGGCCCTGGTCCGGCTCGTGGCCCTGCTCGCCAGTTCTGTTGGAAATATGCCCTAGAGGCAATAATAAATTAGTTATTATTATATTTCCTTGTTCATGATAATCGTTTATTATCCATGCTAGAATTGTATTGATAGGAAACTTAGATACATGTGTGAATACATAGACAACACCATGTCCCTAGTAAGCCTCTAGTTGACTAGCTCGTTGATCAATAGATGGTTACGGTTTCCTGACCATGGACATTGGATGTCATTGATAACGGAATCACATCATTAGGAGAATGATGTGATGGACAAAGACCCAATCCTAAGCCTAGCACAAGATCATGTAGTTCGTATGCTAAAGCTTTTCTAATGTCAAGTATCATTTCCTTAGACCATGAGATTGTGCAACTCCCGGATACCGTAGGAGTGCTTTGGGTGTGCCAAACGTCACAACGTAACTGGGTGGCTATAAAGGTACACTACAGGTATCTCCGAAAGTGTCTGTTGGGTTGGCACGAATCGAGGCTGGGGTTTGTCACTCCGTGTGACAGAGAGGTATCTCTGGGCCCACTCGGTAGGACATCATCATAATGTGCACAATGTGATCAAGGAGTTGATCACGGGATGATGTGTTACGAAACGAGTAAAGAGACTTGCCGGTAACGAGATTGAACAAGGTATCGGGATACCGACGATCGAATCTCGGGCAAGTATCGTACCGCTAGACAAAGGGAATTGTATACGCGATTGATTAAGTCCTTGACATCGTGGTTCATCCGATGAGATCATCGTGGAACATGTGGGAGCCAACATGGGTATCCAGATCCCGCCGTTGGTTATTGACCGGAGAGTCATCTCGGTCATGTCTGCATGTCTCCCGAACCCGTAGGGTCTACACACTTAAGGTTCGGTGACGCTAGGGTTATAGAGATATTAGTATGCGGTAACCCGAAAGTTGTTCGGAGTCCCGGATGAGATCCCGGACGTCACGAGGAGTTCCGGAATGGTCCGGAGGTAAAAATTTATATATGGGAAGTCTTGTTTTGGTCGCCGGAAAAGTTTCGCGCATTATCGGTATTGTACCGGGAGTGCCAAAAGGGGTCCGGGGGTCCACCAAGGGGGTCCACCTGCCTCGGGGGGCCACATGGGCTGTAGGGGTGTGCGCCTTGGCCTATATGGGCCAAGGGCACCAGCCCCAAGAGGCCCATGCGCCAAGAGATAAGGGAAAGGAAGAGTCCTAAAGGGGGAAGGCACCTCCTAGGTGCCTTGGGGAGGATGGACTCCTCCCTGGCCGCACCCTTCCTTGGAGGAAGGGCCAAGGCTGCGCCCCCCCCCCTCTCCCTTGGCCCTATATATAGTGGGGGGAAGGGAGGGCAGCTATACCTAAGCCCTGGCGCCTCCCTCTCCCTCCCATGACACACCTTCCTCCTCCAGCAGCGCTTGGCGAAGCCCTGTTGGAATCCCGCTACTTCCACCACCACGCCGTCGTGCTGCTGGATCTCCATCAACCTCTCCTTCCCCCTTGTTGGATCAAGAAGGAGGAGATGTCGCTGCTCCGTACGTGTGTTGAACGCGGAGGTGCCATCCGTTCGGCGCTAGGATCATCGGTGATTTGGATCACGACGAGTACGACTCCATCAACCCCGTTCTCTTGAATGCTTCCGCGCGCAATCTACAAGGGTATGTAGATCCACTCCTCCCTCGTTGCTAGATGACTCCATAGATAGATCTTGGTGACACGTAGGAAAATTTTGAATTTATGCTACGTTCCCCAACAGTGGCATCATGAGCTAGGTCCATGCGTAGTTTCTATGCACGAGTAGAACACAAAGTAGTTGTGGGCATTGATTTTGTTCAATATGCTTACCGTTACTAGTCCAATCTTGATTCGGCGGCATTGTGGGATGAAGCGGCCCGGACCGACCTTACACGTACTCTTACGTGAGACTGGTTCCACCGACTGACATGCACTAGTTGCATAAGATGGCTAGCGGGTGTCTGTCTCTCCCACTTTAGTCGGATCGAATTCGATGAAAAGGGTCCTTATGAAGGGTAAATAGCAATTGGCATATCACATTGTGGTTTTTGCGTAGGTAAGAAACGTTCTTGCTAGAAACCCATAGCAGCCACGTAAAACATGCAAACAACAATTAGAGAATTTCTAACTTGTTTTTGCAGGGTATGCTATGTGATGTGATATGGCCAAAAGGATGTGATGAATGATATATGTGATGTATGAGATTGATCATGTTCTTGTAATAGGAATCACGACTTGCATGTCGATCAGTATGACAACCGACAGGAGCCATAGGAGTTGTCTTAATTTATTTATGACCTGCGTGTCAACATAAACGTCATGTAACTACTTTACTTTATTGCTAACCGTTAGCCATAATAGTAGAAGTAATAGTTGGTGAGACAACTTCATGAAGACATGATGATGGAGATCATGGTGTCATGCCGGTGACGATGATGATCATGGAGCCCCGAAGATGGAGATCAAAAGGAGCAATATGATATTGGCCATATCATGTCACTATTTGATTGCATGTGATGTTTATCATGTTTATGCATCTTGTTTACTTAGAACGATGGTAGTAAATAAGATGATCCCTCATAATAATTTCAAGAAAGTGTTCCCCCTAACTGTGCACCGTTGCGACAGTTCGTTGTTTCGAAGCACCACGTGATGATCGGGTGTTAGATTCTAATGTGCACATACAACGGGTGTAAGACAGATTTACACACGCGAAACACTTAGGTTGACTTGACGAGCCTAGCATGTACAGACATGGCCTCGGAACACAAGGGACCGAAAGGTCGAGCATGAGTCGTATGGTAGATACGATCAACATGAAGATGTTCACCGATGATGACTAGTCCGTCTCACGTGATGATCGGACACGGCCTAGTTGACTCGGATCATGTAATTACTTAGATGACTAGAGGGATGTCTATCTGAGTGGGAGTTCACAAGATGAACTTAATGTTGGAAATATGCCCTAGAGGCAATAATGAATTGATTATTATTATATTTCCTTGTTCATGATAATCGTTTATTATCCATGCTAGAATTGTATTGATAGGAAACTCAGATACATGTGTGGATACATAGACAACACCATGTCCCTAGTAAGCCTCTAGTTGACTAGCTCGTTAATCAATAGATGGTTACGGTTTCCTGACCATGGACATTGGATGTCGTTGATAACGGGATCACATCATTAGGAGAATGATGTGATGGACAAGACCCAATCCTAAGCCTAGCACAAGATCATGTAGTTCGTATGCTAAAGCTTTTCTAATGTCAAGTATCATTTCCTTAGACCATGAGATTGTGCAACTCCCGGATACCGTAGGAGTGCTTTGGGTGTGCCAAACGTCACAACGTAACTGGGTGGCTATAAAGGTACACTACGGGTATCTCTGAAAGTGTCTGTTGGGTTGGCACGAATCGAGATTGGGATTTTGTCACTCCGTGTAAACGGAGAGGTATCTCTGGGCCCACTCGGTAGGACATCATCATAATGTGCACAATGTGACCAAGGGGTTGATCACGGGATGATGTGTTACGGAACGAGTAAAGAGACTTGCCGGTAACGAGATTGAACAAGGTATCGGTATACCGACGATCGAATCTCGGGCAAGTACCATACCGCTAGACAAAGGGAATTGTATACGGGATTGATTGAGTCCTTGACATCGTGGTTCATCCGATGAGATCATCGTGGAACATGTGGGAGCCAACATGGGTATCCAGATCCCGCTGTTGGTTATTGACCGGAGAACATCTCGGTCATGACTACATGTCTCCCGAACCCGTAGGGTCTACACACTTAAGGTTCGATGACGCTAGGGTTATAAAGGAAGTTTGTATGTGGTTACCGAATGTTGTTCGGAGTCCCGGATGAGATCCCGGACGTCACGAGGAGTTCCGGAATGGTCCGGAGGTAAAGATTTATATATAGGAAGTCCTGTTTCGGCCATCGGGACAAGTTTCGGGGTCATCGGTATTGTACCGGGACCACCGGAAGGGTCCCGGGGGCCCACCGGGTGGGGCCACCTGCCCCGGGGGGCCACATGGGCTGTAGGGGGTGCGCCTTGGCCTACATGGGCCAAGGGCACCAGCCCCTAGAGGCCCATGCGCCAAGATATAGGAAAAAGGGGAGAGTCCTAAAGGGGGAAGGCACCTCCGAGGTGCCTTGGGGAGGATGGACTCCTCCCCCCTCTTAGCCGCACCCCTTCCTTGGAGGAAGGGGCAAGGCTGCGCCTCCCCCCTCTCCCCTGCCCCTATATATAGTGGAGGGGAGGGAGGGCATCCATACCTGAGCCCTTGGCGCCTCCCTCCCTCCCGTGACACCTCCTCCTCTCCCGTAGGTGCTTGGCGAAGCCCTGCAGGATTGCCACGCTCCTCCATCACCACCACGCCGTTGTGCTGCTGCTGGATGGAGTCTTCCTCAACCTCTCCCTCTCTCCTTGCTGGATCAAGGCGTGGGAGACATCGTCGAGCTGTACGTGTGTTGAACGCGGAGGTGCCGTCCGTTCGGCACTAGGATCATCGGTGATCTGAATCACGACGAGTACGACTCCATCAACCCCGTTCACTTGAACGCTTCCGCTTAGCGATCTACAAGGGTATGTAGATGCACTCTCCTTTCTACTCGTTGCTGGTCTCTCCATAGATAGATCTTGGTGATACGTAGGAAAATTTTTGAATTTCTGCTACGTTCCCCAACAGTGGCATCATGAGCTAGGTCTATTGCGTAGATTCTTTGCACGAGTAGAACACAAAGTAGTTGTGGGCGTCGATATTGTTCAATATGCTTGCCGTTACTAGTCTTATCTTGATTCGGCGGCATCGTGGGATGAAGCGGCCCGGACCAACCTTACACGTACGCTTACGTGAGACCGGTTCCACCGACAAACATGCACTAGTTGCATAAGGTGGCTGGCGGGTGTCTGTCTCTCCCACTTTAGTCGGATCGGATTCGATGAAAAGGGTCCTTATGAAGGGTAAATAGCAATTGGCATATCACGTTGTGGTTCATGCGTAGGTAAGAAACGTTCTTGCTAGAAACCCATAGCAGCCACGTAAAACATGCAAACAACAATTAGAGGACGTCTAACTTGTTTTTGCAGGGTATGCTATGTGATGTGATATGGCCAAAAGGATGTGATGAATGATATATGTGATGTATGAGATTGATCATGTTCTTGTAATAGGAATCACGACTTGCATGTCGATGAGTATGACAACCGGCAGGAGCCATAGGAGTTGTCTTTATTTATTTGTGACCTGCGTGTCAACTTAAACGTCATGTAATTACTTTACTTTATTGCTAACCGTTAGCCATAGTAGTAGAAGTAATAGTTGGCGAGGCAACTTCATGAAGACACGATGATGGAGATCATGATGATGGAGATCATGGTGTCATGCCGGTGACGATGATGATCATGGAGCCCCGAAGATGGAGATCAAAAGGAGCAAAGTGATGATGGCCATATCATGTCACTATTTGATTGCATGTGATGTTTATCATGTTTATACATCTTATTTGCTTAGAACGACGGTAGTAAATAAGATGATCCCTTACAACAATTTCAAGAAGTGTTCTCCCCTAACTGTGCACCGTTGCGACAGTTCGCTGTTTCAAAACATCACGTGATGATCGGGTGTTTTATTCAGACGTTCAAATACAACGGGTGTTGACGAGCCTAGCATGTACAGACATGGCCTCGGAACACACGCGAAACACTTAGGGTTAACTTGACGAGCCTAGCATGTACAGACATGGCCTCGGAACACGGAGACCGAAAGGTCGAGCATGAGTCGTATAGAAGATACGATCAACATGAAGATGTTCACCGATGATGACTAGTCCGTCTCACGTGATGATCGGACACGGCCTAGTTTGACTCGGATCATGTAATCACTTAGATGACTAGAGGGATGTCTATCTGAGTGGGAGTTCATAAGATGAACTTAATTATCCTGAACATAGTCAAAAGGTTTTTGCAAATTATGTCGTAGCTCACGCTATAGTTCTACTGTTTAGATATGTTCCTAGAGAAAAATTAGTTGAAAGTTGATAGTAGCAATTATGCGGACTAGGTCCGTAAACTGAGGATTGTCCTCATTGCTTCATAGAAGGCTTATGTCCTTAATGCACCGCTCAGTGTGCTGAACCTCGAACGTTGTCTGTGGTTGTTGCGAACATCTGACATACACGTTTTGATAACTACGTGATAGTTCAGTTAAACGGTTTAGAGTTGAGGCACCAAAGACGTTTTTGAAACATCGCGAAACATATGAGATGTTTTGAGGGCTGAAATTGGGATTTCAGGCTCGTGCCCATGTCAAGAGGTATAAGACCTCCGATGACTTTCTTAACCTGCAAACTAAGGAGAAAAGCTCAATTGTTGAGCTTGTGCTCAGATTGTCTGAGTACAACAATCATTTGAATCGAGTGGGAGTTGATCTTCCAGATAAGACAGTGATGGTTCTCCAAAGTCATTGCCACCAAGCTGTTAGAGCTTCGTGATGAACTATAACATATCAGGGATAGATATGATGATCCTTGAGGTATTCGCGATGTTTGACACCGCGAAAGTAGAAATCAAGAAGGAGCATCAATTGTTGATGGTTGGTGAAACCACTAGTTTCAAGAAGGGCAAGGGCAAGAAGGGATACTTCATGAAACGGCAAATCAGCTGCTGCTCTAGTGAAGAAACCCAAGGTAAAACCCAAACCCGAGACTAAGTGCTTCTGTAATAAGGGGAACAACCACTAGAGCAGAATTACCCTAGATACTTGGTAGATAAGAAGGCTGGCAAGGTCGATAGAAGTATATTGGATATACATTGTGTTAATGTGTACTTTGCTAGTACTCCTAGTAGCACCAGGGTATTAGATACCGGTTCGGTTGCTAAGTGTTAGTAACTCGAAACAAAAGGCTACGGAATAAACGGAGACTAGCTAAAGGTGAGCTGACGATATGTGTTGGAAGTTTTTCCAAGCTTGATATGATCAAGCATCGCACGCTCCCTCTACCAAAGAGATTGGTGTTAAACCTAAATAATTGTTATTTGGTGTTTGCGTTGAGCATAGACATGATTGGATTACGTCTATCGCAATACGGTTATTCATTTAAGGAGAATAATGGTTACTCTGTTTATTTGAATAATACCTTCAATGGTCTTACACCTAAAATGAATGGTTTATTAAATCTCGATCGTAGTGATACACATGTTCATGCCAAAAGATAGTAATGATAGTACCACCTACTTGTGGCACTGCCACGTAAGTCATATCGGTATAAAACGCATGAAGAAGCTCCATATTGATGGATCTTTGGGCTCACTCGTTTTTGAAAAGTTTGAGACATGCGAACCATGTCTATTGGTGTATATGCATGAAGAAACTCCATGCAAATGGACCGTTTTGACTCACTTGATTTTGAATCACTTGGGACATGCAAATCATACCACATGGGCAAGATGACTGAAAAGCCTCGTTTTCAGTAAGATGGAACAAGATAGCAACTTGTTGGAAGTAACACATTTTGATGTGTGCAGTCCAATGAGTGCTGAGGCATGCAGTGAATATCGTTATGTTCTTACTTCACAGATGATTCGAGTAGATGTTGAGTATATTTACTTGATGAATCACGAGTCTGAATTATTGAAAGGTTCAAGTAATTTCAGTGTGAAGTTGAAAGATCGTCGTGACAAGAGGATAAAAGATCTATGATATGATCATAGAGATGAATATCTGAATTACGAGTTTTGGCACAGAATTAAGACATTGTGGAAATTGTTTCACAACTAATACAGCCTGGAACACCATAGTGTGATGGTGTGTCCGAACATCATAGTTGCACCCTATTGGATATGGTGCATACCATGATGTCTCTTATCGAATTACCACTATCGTTCATGGGTTAGGCATTAGAGACAACCACATTCACTTTAAATAGGGCACCACGTAATTCCGATGAGATGACACCGTATGAATTATGGTTTAGAGAAACCTAAGTTGTCGTTTCTTAAAGGTTTGGGGCTGCGACGCTTATGTGAAAAAGTTTCAGGATTGATAAGCTCGAACCCAAAGCGGATAAAATGCATCTTCATAGGACACCCAAAACAGTTGGGTATACCTCCTAATTCAGATCCGAAAGCAATATGGATTGTTTCTAGAATCGGGTCCTTTCTCGAGGAAAGGTTTCTCTCGAAAGAATTGAGTGGGAGGATGGTGGAGACTTGATGAGGTTATTGAACCGTCACTTCAACAAGTGTGTAGCAGGGCACAGGAAGTTGTTCCTGTGGCACCTACACCAATTGAAGTGGAAGCTTATGATAGTGATCATGAAACTTCGGATCAAGTCACTACCAAACCTCGTGGGATGACAAGGATGCGTACTACTTCAGAGTGGTACGTAATCCTGTCTTGGAAGTCATGTTGCTAGACAACAATGAACCTACGAGCTATGGAGAAGCGATGGTGGGCCCGGATTCCGATAAATGGCTCAAGGCCATAAAACCCGAGAGAGGATCCATGTATGAAAACAAAGTGTAGACTTTGGAAGAACTACTTGATGGTCGTAAGGCTGTTAGGTACATATGGATTTTGAAAGGAAGACAGACAATGATGGTAAGTGTCACCATTGAGAAAGCTCGACTTGTCGTTAAGATGTTTTTCGACAAGTTCAAGGAGTTGACTACGATGAGACTTTCTCACTCGTAGCGATGCTAAGAGTCTGTTGGAATTATATTAGCAATTACTGCATTATTTATGAAATCTTGCAGATAGGATGTCAAAACATTGTTTCCTCGACGATTCTTGAGGAAAGGTTGTATGTGATACAACCGGAAGGTTTTGTCTATCCTGAAATATGCTAATAAGTATGCAAAGCTCCAGCAATCCTTCTGAGGACTGGAGTGAGCATCTCGGAGTTGGAATGTATGCTTTGATGATGATCAAAGATTTTGGGTGTATACAAAGTTTATGAGAAACTTGTATTTCCAAAGAAGTGAGTGGGAGCACTATAGAATTTCTGATGAGTATATGTTGTTGACATATTAATGATCAGAAATGACGTAGAATTTCTGGAAAGCATATAGGGTTATTTGGAAAGTGTTTTCAATGGAAAACCTGGATTAAGCTACTTGAACATTGAGCATCAAGATCTATAAGGATAGATCAAAACGCTTAATAGTACTTTCAAATGAGCACATGCCTTGACGTGATCTTGAAGGTGTTCAAGATGGATCAGTCAAAGAAGGAGTTCTTGCCTGAGTTGTAAGGTATGAAGTTAAGACTTAAAGCTCGACCATGGCAGAATAGAGAGAAAGGAACGAAGGTCGTCCCCTATGCTTAAGACATAGGCTCTACAGTATGCTATGCTGTGTACCGCACCTGAAGTGTGCTTTACCATGAGTCAGTCAAGGGGTACAAGAGTGATCCAAGAATGGATCACAGGACAGCGGTCAAAGTTATCCTTAGTAACTAGTGGACTAAGGAATTTTCTCAATTATGGAGGTGGTAAAAGAGTTCGTCGTAAAGGGTTACGTCGATGCAAGCTTAACACCTATCCGGATAGCTCTGAGTAGAGATACCGGATACGTATAATGGAGCAACAATTTAGAATAGCTCCAAGTAGAACAGTTATTTGGAATAGCTCCAAATAGAACGTGGTAGCTGCATCTAGGAGATGACATAGAGATTTGTAAAGCACACACGGATCTGAAAGGTTCAGACCCGTTGACTATAACCTCTCTCACAAGCATAACATGATCAAACCCAGAACTCATCGAGTGTTAATCACATGGTAAATGTGAACTAGATTATTGACTCTAGTAAACTCTTTGGGTGTTAGTCACATGGGGATGTGACCTTGAGTGTTAATCACATATCGATGTGAACTAGATTATTGACTCTAGTGCAAGTGGGAGACTGTTGGAAATATGCCCTAGAGGCAATAATAAATTGATTATTATTATATTTCCTTGTTCATGATAATCGTTTATTATCCATGCTAGAATTGTATTGATAGGAAACTCAGATACATGTGTGGATACATAGACAACACCATGTCCCTAGTAAGCCTCTAGTTGACTAGCTCGTTAATCAATAGATGGTTACGGTTTCCTGACCATGGACATTGGATGTCGTTGATAACGGGATCACATCATTAGGAGAATGATGTGATGGACAAGACCCAATCCTAAGCCTAGCACAAGATCATGTAGTTCGTATGCTAAAGCTTTTCTAATGTCAAGTATCATTTCCTTAGACCATGAGATTGTGCAACTCCCGGATACCGTAGGAGTGCTTTGGGTGTGCCAAACGTCACAACGTAACTGGGTGGCTATAAAGGTACACTACGGGTATCTCTGAAAGTGTCTGTTGGGTTGGCACGAATCGAGATTGGGATTTTGTCACTCCGTGTAAACGGAGAGGTATCTCTGGGCCCACTCGGTAGGACATCATCATAATGTGCACAATGTGACCAAGGGGTTGATCACGGGATGATGTGTTACGGAACGAGTAAAGAGACTTGCCGGTAACGAGATTGAACAAGGTATCGGTATACCGACGATCGAATCTCGGGCAAGTACCATACCGCTAGACAAAGGGAATTGTATACGGGATTGATTGAGTCCTTGACATCGTGGTTCATCCGATGAGATCATCGTGGAACATGTGGGAGCCAACATGGGTATCCAGATCCCGCTGTTGGTTATTGACCGGAGAACATCTCGGTCATGACTACATGTCTCCCGAACCCGTAGGGTCTACACACTTAAGGTTCGATGACGCTAGGGTTATAAAGGAAGTTTGTATGTGGTTACCGAATGTTGTTCGGAGTCCCGGATGAGATCCCGGACGTCACGAGGAGTTCCGGAATGGTCCGGAGGTAAAGATTTATATATAGGAAGTCCTGTTTCGGCCATCGGGACAAGTTTCGGGGTCATCGGTATTGTACCGGGACCACCGGAAGGGTCCCGGGGGCCCACCGGGTGGGGCCACCTACCCCGGGGGGCCACATGGGCTGTAGGGGGTGCGCCTTGGCCTACATGGGCCAAGGGCACCAGCCCCTAGAGGCCCATGCGCCAAGATATAGAAAAAAGGGGAGAGTCCTAAAGGGGGAAGGCACCTCCGAGGTGCCTTGGGGAGGATGGACTCCTTTCCCCCTCTTAGCCGCACCCCTTCCTTGGAGGAGGGGGCAAGGCTGCGCCTCCCCCCTCTCCCCTGCCCCTATATATAGTGGAGGGGAGGGAGGGCATCCATACCTGAGCCCTTGGCGCCTCCCTCCCTCCCGTGACACCTCCTCCTCTCCCGTAGGTGCTTGGCGAAGCCCTGCAGGATTGCCACGCTCCTCCATCACCACCACGCCGTTGTGCTGCTGCTGGATGGAGTCTTCCTCAACCTCTCCCTCTCTCCTTGCTGGATCAAGGCGTGGGAGACATCGTCGAGCTGTACGTGTGTTGAACGCGGAGGTGCCGTCCGTTCGGCACTAGGATCATCGGTGATCTGAATCACGACGAGTACGACTCCATCAACCCCGTTCACTTGAACGCTTCCGCTTAGCGATCTACAAGGGTATGTAGATGCACTCCCCTTTCTACTCGTTGCTGGTCTCTCCATAGATAGATCTTGGTGTTACGTAGGAAATTTTTTGAATTTCTGCTACGTTCCCCAACACTTAATTATCCTGAACATAGTCAAAAGGTCTTCGCAAATTATGTCGTGGCTCACGTTTCTGTTCTACTATTTAGATATGTTCCTAGAGAAAATTTAGTTGAAAGTTGATAGTAGCAATTATGCGGACTAGGTCCGTAAACTGAGGATTGTCCTCATTGCTTCATAGAAGGCTTATGTCCTTAATGCACCGCTCAGTGTGCTGAACCTCGAACGTCGTCTGTGGATGTTGCGAACATCTGACATACACGTTTTGATGACTACATGATAGTTCAGTGCGTAATGCTAAATGGTTTAGAATTGAGGCACCAAAGACGTTTTTGAAACATCGCAGAACATATGAGATGTTCCAAGGACTGAAATTGGGATTTCAGGCTCGTGCCCACGTCAAGAGGTATAAGACCTCCGACAATTTTCTTAGCCTGCAAACTAAGGGAGAAAAGCTCAATTGTTGAGCTTGTGCTCAGATTGTCTGAGTACAACAATCATTTGAATCGAGTGGGAGTTGATCTTCCATATGAGATAGTGATGTTTCTTCGAAGTCATTACCACCAAGCTGCTAGAGCTTCGTGATGAACTATAATATATCAGGGACATATATGATGATCCTTGAGATATTCGCGATGTTTGACACCACAAAAGTAGAAATCAAGAAAGAGCATCAATTGTTGATGGTTGGTAAAACCACTAGTTTCAAGAAGGGCAAGGGCAAAAAGGGATGCTTCATGAAACGGCAAATCAGCTGCTGCTCTAGTGAAGAAACCCAAGGTTGAACCCAAACCCGAGACTAAGTGCTTCTGTAATAAAGGGAACATCCACTGGAGCAGAATTACCCTAGATACTTGGTAGATAAGAAGGCTGGCAAGGTCGATAGAAGTATATTGGATGTATTATGTTAATGTGTACTTTACTAGTACCCCTAGTAGCACCAGGGTATTAGATACCGGTTCGGTTGCTAAGTGTTAGTAACTCGAAATAAAAGCTACGGAATAAACGGAGACTAGCTAAAGGTGAGCTGGAAATATGTGTTGGAAGTTTTTCCAAGCTTGATGTGATCAAACATCGCATGCTCCCTCTACCATCGAGATTGGTGTTTGCGTTGAGCATAGACATGATTGGATTATGTCTATCGCAATACGGTTATTCATTTAAGGAGAATAATGGTTACTCTGTTTATTTGAATAATACCTTCAATGGTCTTACACCTAAAATGAATGGTTTGTTGAATCTCGATCGTAGTGATACACATGTTCATGCCAAAAGATATAAGATAGTAATGATAGTACCACCTACTTGTGGCACTGCCACGTAAGTCATATCGGTATAAAACGCATGAAGAAGCTCCATGTTGATGGATCTTTGGGCTCACTCGTTTTTGAAAAGTTTGAGACATGCGAACCATGTCTATTGGTGTATATGCATGAAGAAACTCCATGCAAATGGACCATTTGGACTCACTTGATTTTGAATCACTTGAGACATGCAAATCATACCACATGGGCAAGATGACTGAAAGCCTCGTTTTCAGTAAAATGGAACTAGAAAGCAACTTGTTGGAATTAATACATTTTGATGTGTGCAGTCCAATGAGTGCTGAGGCGTGTAGTGGATATCGTTATGTTCTTACTTCACAGATGATTTGAGTAGATGTTGAGTATATTTACTTGATGAATCACGAGTCTGAATTATTGAAAGGTTCAAGTAATTTTCAGGGTGAAGTTGAAAGATCGTCGTCACAAGAGGATCTACGATATGATCATAGAGATGAATATCTGAATTACGAGTTTGGCGCAGAATTAAGACATTGTGGAAATTGTTTCACAACTAATACAGCCTGGAACACCATAGTGTGATGGTGTGTCCGAACATCATAACTGCACCCTATTGGATATGATGCATAACATGATGTCTCTTATCGAATTACCATGTTAGTTTATGGGTTAGGCATTAAAGACAACCACATTCACTTTAAATAGGGCACCACGTAATTCCAATGAGATGACACCATATGAACTATGGTTTAGAGAAACCTAAGCTGTCATTTCTTAAAGGTTTGGGGCTGCGACGCTTATGTGAAAAAGTTTCAGGCTGATAAGCTCGAACCCAAAGCGGATAAATGCATCTTCATAGGACACCCAAAACAGTTGGGTATACCTCCTGTCTCAGATCCGAAAGCAATAAGGGATTGTTTCTAGAATCGGGTCCTTTCTCGAGGAAAAGTTTCTCTCGAAAGAATTGAGTGGGAGGATGGTGGAGACTTGATGAGGTTATTGAACCGTCTCTTCAACTAGTGTGTGGCAGGGCACATGAGTTGTTCCTGTGGCACCTACACCAATTGAAGTGGAAGCTTATGATAGTGATCATGAAACTTCAGATCAAGTCACTACCAAACCTCGTGGGATGACAAGGATGCGTACTACTTCAGAGTGGTACGTAATCCTGTCTTGGAAGTCATGTTGCTAGACAACAATGAACCTATGAGCTATGGAGAAGCGATGGTGGGCCTGGATTCCAAAATGGCTCGAGGCCATATAATCCGAGAGAGGATCCATATATGAAAACAAAGTGTAGACTTTGGGAGAACTACTTGATGGTCGTAAGGCTGTTAGGTACATATGGATTTTAAAAGGAAGACAGACAATGATGGTAGGTATCACCATTAAGAAAGCTCGACTTGTCGTTAAGATGTTTTCCGACAAGTTCAAGGAGTTGACTGCGATGAGACTTTCTCACTCGTAGCGATGCTAAGAGTCTGTTGGAATTATATTAGCAATTACTGCATTATTTGTGAAAATCTTGCAGATAGGATGCCAAAAACCATTGTTTCCTCGACGATTTTTTGAGGAAAGGTTGTATGTGATACAACCGGAAGGTTTTGTCAATCCTGAAAGATGCTAATAAGTATGCAAAGCTCCAGCAATCCTTCTGAGGACTGGAGTAAGCATCTCGGAGTTGGAATGTATGCTTTGATGAGATGATCAAAGATTTTGGGTGTATACAAAGTTTATGAGAAACTTGTATTTCCAAAGAAGTGAGTGGGAGCACTATAGAATTTCTGATGAATATATGTTGTTGACATATTGTTGATCAGAAATGACGTAGAATTTCTGGAAAGCATATAGGATTATTTGGAAAGTGTTTTTCAATGGAAAGCCTGGATTAAGCTACTTGAACATTGAGCATCAAGATCTATAAGGATAGATCAAAACGCTTAATGGTACTTTCAAATGAGCACATACCTTGGCATGATCTTGAAGGTGTTCAAGATGGACCAGTCAAAGAAGGAGTTCTTGCCTGAGTTGTAAGGTATGAAGTTAAGACTTAAGCTCGACCACGACAGAAGAAAGAGGAAGGACGAAGGTTGTCCCCTATGCTTTTGTCATAGGCTCTATACGGTATGCCATGCTGAGTACCGCACCTGATGTGTGCCTTGCCACATATCTGGCAAGAGGGTACAAAGGTAATCTAGGAGTAGATCACCAGATAGCGGTCTAAATTATCCTTAGAGGAATAAGGATATGTTTCTCGGTGATGGAGGTGATAAAGAGTTCGACGTAAAGAATTACGTCGATGCAAGCTTAACACCTATCCGGATAGCTCTGAGTAGAGATACCGGATACGTATAATGGAGCAACAATTTAGAATAGCCCAAGTAGAACAGTTATTTGAAATGGCTCCAAATATAGCGTAGTAGCTCCATCTACAAGATGACATAGAGATTTGCGAAGTACATACGGATCTGAAAGATTTAGACCCGTTGACTATAACATCTCTCACAAGCATAACATGATCAAACCCAGAACTCATCGAGTGTTAATCACATGGTAATGTGAACTAGATTATTGACTCTAGTAAACTCTTTGGGTGTTAGTCACATGGGGATGTGACCTTGAGTGTTAATCACATATCGATGTGAACTAGATTATTGACTCTAGTGCAAGTGGGAGACTGTTGGAAATATGCCCAGGCAATAATAAATTAGTTATTATTATATTTCCTTGTTCATGATAATCGTTTATTATCCATGCTAGAATTGTATTGATAGGAAACTCAGATACATGTGTGGATACATAGACAACACCATCTCCCTAGTAAGCCTCTAGTTGATTAGCTCGTTGATCAATAGATGGTTACGGTTTCCTGACCATGGACATTGGATGTCATTGATAACGAGATCACATCATTAGGAGAATGATGTGATGGACAAAGACCCAATCCTAAGCCTAGCACAAGATCATGTAGTTCGTATGCTAAAGCTTTTCTAATGTCAAGTATCATTTCCTTAGACCATGAGATTGTGCAACTCCCGGATACCGTAGGAGTGCTTTGGGTGTGCCAAACGTCACAACGTAACTGGGTGGCTATAAAGGTACACTACCGGTATCTCCAAAAGTGTCTGTTGGGTTGGCACGAATCGAGACTGGGATTTGTCACTCCGTGTGACGGAGAGGTATCTCTGGGCCCACTCGGTAGGACATCATCATAATGTGCACAATGTGATCAAGGAGTTGATCACGGGATGATGTGTTACGAAACGAGTAAAGAGACTTGCCGGTAACGAGATTGAACAAGGTATCGGGATACCGACGATCGAATCTCGGGCAAGTATCGTACCGCTAGACAAAGGGAATTGTATACGGGATTGATTAAGTCCTTGACATCGTGGTTCATCCGATGAGATCATCGTGGAACATGTGGGAGCCAACATGGGTATCCAGATCCCGCTGTTGGTTATTGACCGGAGAGTCATCTCGGTCATCTCTGCATGTCTCCCGAACCCGTAGGGTCTACACACTTAAGGTTCGGTGACGCTAGGGTTATAGAGATATTAGTATGCGGTAACCCGAAAGTTGTTCGGAGTCCCGGATTAGATCCCGGATGTCACGAGGAGTTCCGGAATGATCCGAAGGTAAAGATTTATATATGGGAAGTCTTGTTTTGGTCGCCGGAAAAGTTTCGCGCATTATCGGTATTGTACCGGGAGTGCCGAAAGGGGTCCGGGGGTCCACCTGCCCCGGGGGGCCACATGGGCTGTAGGGGTGTGCGCCTTGGCCTATATGGGCCAAGGGCACCAGCCCCAAGAGGCCCATGCGCCAAGAGATAAGGGAAAGGAAGAGTCCTAAAGGGGGAAGGCACCTCCTAGGTGCCTTGGGGAGGATGGACTCCTCCCTGGCCGCACCCTTCCTTGGAGGAAGGGCCAAGGCTGCACCCCCCCTCTCCCTTGGCCCTATATATAGTGGGGGGAAGGGAGGGCAACTATACCTAAGCCCTGGCGCCTCCCTCTCCCTCCCATGACACACCTTCCTCCTCCCGCAGTGCTTGGTGAAGCCCTGTTGGAATCCCACTACTTCCACCACCACGCCGTCGTGCTGCTAGATCTCCATCAACCTCTCCTTCCCCCTTGCTGGATCAAGAAGGAGGAGACGTCGCTGCTCCGTACGTGTGTTGAACGCGGAGGTGCCGTCCGTTCGGCGCTAGGATCATCGGTGATTTGGATCACGACGAGTACGACTCCATCAACCCCGTTCTCTTGAACGCTTCCGCGCGCGATCTATAAGGGTATGTAGATCCACTCCTCCCTCGTTGCTAGATGACTCCATAGATAGATCTTGGTGACACGTAGGAAAATTTTAAATTTATGCTACGTTCCCCAACAGGTTCCTCACCCGTGCGGCAACCCCAGCCGCCGCTGCCCACCCGGTCGCCGCTCCCCTCTTGAAGAATTCAGCAGGCAGCCATGCAGGGCAAGGCGGATCTTCTCCGGCGGCGAGACGACCACGCAGACATGCTGATGCCACTGCCACCTGCCCTCCACTGCTGATTGCCTCTGCCCTCAACCACCTCGACTATTGATTGCCTCTGCTGCTGCTGTTGGCTGCAGGTACAGTGCCAATTGCAGTATGAATTTCAGTTTGTCAACGAAGTACTCCGTCAGCGTCAATTGCAGTGTTAATTGGAGTATTAAAATTGTCAATTGCAGTGCTGATCTACTGCTGATGTTATCTGAAATTTACAGTGTTCTGTGTCTGTCAATCATACTCCATTCAGTGTCTTGTGTCTGAAATTTACAGATTTCAAACAAACAGTATCAAACTTCAAGAAACCTAGACAATATTCATGTCCATAATCATGGAAACCTCTATTCTGCTTTGCCAAATCATGGACAAGATTCAGTTAGCTATGTGTGGGATGACTTGTTGCTGCTAGCTTGAGAAAATCCAGTTAGCTTCAGAAACTAAATCATGTTGATGTTACTGTTAGGTTGTGAGCAGTGAGAACATAACAAATAACCATGTTGCTGTTACTGTTGCTACCTAAATTCCATGCTTGCATAATTACAGATATCTCAAAACTGATGCAGGTTAAGTGTTAACGCAACACTGGCATACACAACATAATTGTGAACATTTATTAATTCTACACAGGAGAAGAAAAAACATGGCACACTAGAGAAAAAAGAAGAAGAAAAGTTGCTATACCCCTTTACTGAACATTACGTAGATCCATCCATTTTCTTTTGGCCACAACAAAAAAATTCAAATAAAAGAGCAATTTGGCCACAACAAGATCTCCTTTCATCTTTTGTACTCTTGGTCAGATTTAGGAACAGTTTCAGTTAACAAACATGTCGATCCATTTAATTCAAATATCATCAGATATAGTAGAGTACAATGGATCAATTTCCCAAGAGAAAAAAAATGTTCCAAGCAATCTCTATCATCTGAAACCATTGTACTGTACCATCCCAAAACTGACGGAGAGTGGATTCTTCTGCTTAATTAAGTTGATCCATTGTACTGTATCATCTGAAAAAATGTTCCTAGCAATCTCTAGTAGTCATGGATTCTTGTTTCCGGCACTGGTGGAAGTTGTGTGTTCGACATGTTGTCGGCAAGAGTGGGCTTAGTCATGTGTGCTTGATTGTGTGGGAGTGGACTTGGCCCTTGTTGTATCGGTTATCGCCCAGTTTTCCACTAATTAGCTGGGCCATTCTCTCTGCTTAATTAATTGATGAGGCAAAGCTTTTGCCTCTATTTCTTCTTCTTCTTCTTCTTCTTCTTCTTCTTCTTCTTCTTCTTCTTCTTCTTTCTTCTTCTTCTTCTTCGTCTTCTTCTTCGTCTTCTTTCTTCGTCTTCTTTCTTCGTCTTCTTTCTTCTTCTTCTTTCTTCTTCTTCTTCTTCTTC
>NC_057806.1:624738405-624774469 GCF_018294505.1 Triticum aestivum | reverse complement strand
GTCCCATAGGTGCTCGTGGAATAGTTCCCCGACATCTTTGGCGCGCCAGGTAGGGGGTGCGTCGAGGTTGTGTGAACCTGATCCGGCGTTCACACGAGCTAAATCTTCATCGTCTTCATCGACATGCCGCCGAAGTAGAAGGCTTCGGAGGCGGCTGCTCCGTCCGCGCCGAACCCACCACCGCCGGGGCAAACGGCTGGTGGGGTAGACGCCGGCGGAAGAACGGGCGTCGTCGAGGGATCTCACGGTGCTGCCAGGTCCAAGGACAAGGCTGCGCTGCCCATCGGCGGCGCAGTCGGCTCCCACAACGACCGGGCGCACTCCAAGACCTCAGCGTCCGTACATGCACTGCGCCCATCCCAGGAGGCGCGGGACCGGCAGCGTCATGGTACTCACGGTGCCATACGTTTGCTGGACCAAGATAGAGCTGGTGGATCTCGGAGTGCTCAAGACCAGCATGCATGCCAACATGCTGGCATGAGCGGGGCACGGTCGCCTGGACGAGATACTGCCCCTTCTAACATAGTTAGAAGTCCGAGCATATCCCGCTCCTCACACCGTTCGCCGCCGCCACCCGTCACTTCAGCAGAAGCTTTGGCGCGAGGTCAACTGCTCCTAGACTACCCTCCAGCGGCAGACAAGATCGACGACTGGAGGGCCACCATTCAAAGTCTCATCGGCTTCGCCAACGGCGACACTCCACGGCAGCCGAGTACATCGCAGCCGCGGCAAGTCAGCCAGGCACGAGCCGGTGGCGACAAGACCGGTGGGGGTGCAACCACTGTGCACTCTCCGCCCCGAAGGCCAAGATCGCCGACTCGCCGGATCCACCTCGACAGCGACTCCACCGCGTCATCAGATCCACGAGCTCATCGCGATCAGCGCCAAGTTCTTCATGAACGACAGCAAGAAGATGCTCGTACTCGCATCGAGCGCCAAAGAGAAGCGCGGCATCAATCAGACCAGCGCGCTGGGCCCTCTGTCGACATGCATGCGCCAGGTGAACCAGGTGACTTGCCGTACGCGGTAGGTTGCCCTGCGTTTACTCGTGAGCTGCGGCAAGTCCAGTGGCCCAGCAAGAAGAATTTCAAGCCAGACGTACCAGAGAAGTACGACGACAAGTCACACCCGTCGGAGTTCCTCAGCATCTACACCATCGTGGTGCAAGCTGCCGGGGGGCGGGACGACAAGATCCTTGCCAACTACTTCCCGCTGGTGCTCAAGCCCAACGTCAGGTCCTGGCTCATGCATTTGCCGAACAACTCCATATCCTCCTGGGCAGACCTATGCCATCAGTTTGTCGGCGCCTTTACAGGCGGCCACAAACCTCATGGCCAAGAGAGTGACCTTCACCTGCTCGCCCAGAAGGAAGGAGAGCCCCTGCGCAAGTACATTCAGAGATTCAGCCGTATACAGCGCAACATCCCAGATGTCCACCCTGCCGCGGTCATCAGCGCGTTCCATCAGAACGTGCATAACCGCAGGATGCGGGAGGAGATGGCGATGTGCAAGATCAGAGACGTCAGTGAGCTGTATGCCCTGGCCGACAAGTGTGCACGTGCTGAGGAAGGGAGGAAACTCCCCGGAGAGAATACAGGAGCAGGAGGATCTGACAGCGAGGATACTGCCCCGGCAAAGAAAAACCGGCGACGGAACAACAGGAAGAAGAAAGGCAAAGATGTGCTAGTCATTGAGCAGTCCGACAACGAAGGTGGCGCCAAGAAAGACAAAGCTGGTAGCTCCGACAAGGAGATTGCCGCATGCACCAACTGCCAGGCTGTGGCGGTTGCCGACAAGCAGGACGGCACCGGCAAGCAGTACTGCAAGATCCACCGCACCAAGGGCCATGACCTCCAGAGCTGCAAGAAGGTCGAGCAGCTTGTCCAGCAGCAAAAGGCTGAATACGAGCGGCGCGACAAGGAGAGGGCCCAAGGAGGCGCTGGAGAATCTGGCAAGAAGCGCGCCGGCCAGGGAGGACGCCGCGGCAAGGCCAAGCAGCGGCAAGGAGACAGACCTCCCCGCGGCCGCGACAAGGATGAAGATGACGGCGACGACGAAGACATGGATGATGTCGAGACCAGTGAGCAGGAGTTCCAGAAAGCCACAGAGGTCTTGTGCGTTGACGGCGGTGCTTCTCTGCATACTTCACACCGCCAACTCAAGCAGTGGGTGCGGGAAGTCAATGCGGCGGAACCGCCTGTCGAGTCACGCAAGCTTCTGAAATGGTCCAGCACGCCTATCATCTTTGATATTGAGGACCACCCTGATCGCACAACTGCGGTCGGGTGCTTGCCGATGTTGGTTTCACCAACTATCCGCAACCTCAAGGTCACTAAGATGCTAGTTGACGGCGGGGCCGGCTTGAACCTGATCTCCTCCGCTGTACTCCAGAAACTCCAGATCCCTGACAGCGAGCTTGAAGAGACCGACACATTCCAAGGAATCAACCCGGGAAGGAGCAAGCCGAAGGGGAAGGTCACGTTGCCAGTAACATTTGGCAGCGAGTTGAACTTCAGGACTGAGAGGGTCACTTTTGACGTTGCCAATTTTCCATTGCCTTACAATGGGATACTCGGCCGTCCAGCACTCGCCAAGTTCATGGCAGCCTCTCACTATGCATACAACATGCTGAAGATGCCAGGCCCGATAAGCGTCATCTCTGTCCCTGGCGACAAGAAGGATGCTCTTATCTGCACCGACAAGATCTACCGAGAAGCGGCAGCCGCAACAGATCGCAAGTCACCTGCCGTTGAAGCTCCCGGGGGGAAGAAGAAGACCAAGTCCGGCAAGAGTTCTGATGCCCACTCCGGCAAGCGCACCTCTTCGGAGTGCTGCGCTGCCGTCGAGGACGCACCATCGAGCTCCACCGGCAAGTGTAAGAAGACAATGGCAGCTCCGCCAGAGACCAAGAAGGTGTCCGCCAAGGAGGACGGCACTGGTGGTACCTTCACCATCAGTGCCACTCTTGACCCTAAATAGGAAAGCGCGCTCATTGCTTTCCCGCGGGCGAACGTCGACGTGTTTGCGTGGCAACCGTCTGACATCCCCGGTGTTCCCAGGAAAGTAATTGAGCACCATCTTGCCGTTTGTCCTCATGCGCGGCCCGTCAAGCAGAAGGTCAGGAAGCAAGCAGTGGAGCGTCAAGAATTCATCGCAGAAGAGATCAAGAAATTGGAAGCAGCAGGCCTTGTCAGAGGAGTGCTCCATCCTACGTGGTTGGCCAATCCTGTAGTCGTGCGCAAGGCAAACGGGAAATGGAGGCTTTGCATCGACTTTACCGATGTTAATAAAGCTTGTCCCAAAGACCCATTTCCCTTGCCTCGCATTGACCAGATTGTTGACTCCACGGCCGGATGTGACTTGCTTTCGTTTCTTGACGCATACTCAGGATACCATCAAATCTTCATGACAGAAGAGGATGAGGAGAAGACCACATTCATCACTCCATGTGGCACGTACTGTTTCATACGGATGCCTTTCGATTTAAAAAATGCTGGTTCAACATTTGCAAGGGTAGTCCATGTCGCTCTTGAGCCACAAATACATAGAAATGTGGAAGCCTACATGGATGACATAGTGGTCAAGAGCAAGGACAAGGCAACTCTGATTCAAGATTTAGACGAGACCTTTACAAATCTGCGCAAGATCAGCCTCAAGCTCAACCCCGAGAAGTGTGTGTTTGGAGTCCCCTCCGGCAAGCTTCTCGGGTTCTTCGTGTCTCAGCGGGGGATTGAAGCCAATCCCGACAAGATCAAGGCCATTGAGCAGATTGAAGCACCAAAGCGCGTCAAGGATGTACGAAGACTTGCCGGTTGCGTGGCTGCTCTCAGCAGGTTTATCTCTAGATCTGCTGAGCGCGCCCTGCCGTTTTTCAAAATATTGAAAAAGGCAGGTCCAATGAAATGGACTCCGGAAGCGGAGGCTGCGCTGCAGGACTTGAAGAGATATCTGTCCTCCACTCCAACACTTGTCGCACCTAAGCCACAAGAGAAGTTGCTGCTGTATATAGCGGCAACCAATCAAGTGGTTAGTGCGGCGTTAGTAGCAGAGAGGGAGGCAGATGACGAACCAGCAACCACGGCAGGCACATCCAGCAACAAGCAGGGGGCTTCCCCGACAAGCTCTGGTCCCGACATGGATGGATCTGCGCAAACGCGCGAGGAGATACAGAAGAGAATGGTACAACGCCCAGTTTACTTTGTCAGTTCCCTTCTGCAGGGGGCTAGGTCAAGACTCTGGCATGCAGAAATTGCTTTTCGGCCTTCTCATGGCCTCGAGAAAGCTGCGCCATTACTTCCAAGCACATGAGATCATAGTTGTCACTCGTTTTCCGCTGAAGAGGGTACTACAGAATCCAGAAGCGACAGGCAGGATTGTTGAGTGGGCACTGGAACTGTCAAGCTTTGGCCTCAAGTTTGAGAGTACTTCAACTATCCAAAGCAGAGCATTGGCAGAATTCATAGCAGAGTGGACGCCAACACCAGATGAAGAAATTCCAGAAACGAGCATCCCCGTCGAGGAAGCAAGCAAAGAGTGGCTGATGTACTTTGATGGTGCCTTTTCGCTGCAAGGCGCCGGTACTGGCGTGCTGCTTGTCGCACCCACCGGAGAGCACCTCAAGTACGTAGTCCAGATGCACTTTCCCAAGGAGCAAGCAACAAACAATACAACAGAGTATGAAGGCTTGCTTGCCGGTCTCAGGATCGCGGCAGACCTTGGGATCAAGAAGCTCATTGTCAGGGGTGACTTGCAGCTTGTCGTCCGCCAAGTGAACAAGAGCTATCAGAGTCCGTTGATGGAAGCCTACGTTGACGAAGTGAGAAAGCTAGAAGAGCACTTTGACAGCCTACAGATGGAGCATGTTCCAAGAGCTCAGAATGACATTGCCGATGGCCTATCAAAGTGTGCCGCACTTAAGTTACCTGTGGAACCAGGGATCTTTGTGCTCAAGATGACTCGACCGTCCGTAACGCCATTAGCTGGACAGAGCAAGAAGAGGAAGTTGATTTCTGGTGACTATTTTCCGGCAGAGCTTCCCGAAGCCGCCGCCAAGAAGGTGCCCAAGATCAACACCAAGAGTGCTGAGGAGCAGTCTGCTCCGGCAAGCCCTAGGGTTTGTTCCGTTGAAGCAGAGGTTCCCGACAAGTTTCGCTCCGGCAAGCTTGCCGGGGAACGTCAAGCTCCGGCTGAGCCGCAGGTTCTCGCCGTAGAAGCGGATGTTCCCGCAGCAGCAGATGTGCCTTTAGTCCTTGTTGTCGAGCCACAAGCTCCAGCATGGGCACAACAGATTGTCCGTTTCCTTCAGACAGGAGAACTTCCCGAAGAGCAAGAAGAAGCGAAAAGAGTAGCCCGGCAGTCAAGTATGTACCAGTTTGTCGACAACACACCGTACAGAAGAAGACTCAACGACGTGAAATTGAAGTGTATTCACCGGGAAGATGGACAGAAGCTGTTGGCAGAGATACATGGAGGCATATGTGGTCACCACATTGGCGCAAGAGCACTTGCCGGCAAAGCATTCAGGCAAGGTTTCTTTTGGCCGACAGCCCTCCAGGATGCAACTGCACAAGTAACCAAGTGTGAAGCGTGCCAGTTCCATTCCAAGCAGATACACCAGCCAGCTCAAGCTCTCCAGACGATCCCTTTATCCTGGCCATTTTCGGTCTGGGGGCTCGACATCCTCGGCCCCTTTCCCCGAGCAGTCGGGGGCTTTGAGTACTTGTACGTTGCAATCGACAAGTTCACAAAGTGGCCGGAAGTGGAAGCAGTGAGGAAGGTGACAACACAGTTAGCAGTCAAGTTCTTCGGGTCGATTGTTTGCCGCTTCGGAATCCCTAACAGGATAATCACCGACAACGGTACGCAATTCACGAGCCGCACCTTCATGCAGTACGTCCAAGATCTTGGCGCCAAGGTCTGCTTCACTTCTGTTGCTCACCCGAGAAGCAACGGTCAAGCGGAGAGGGCAAATGATGAAGTGCTGCGTGGGCTCAAGACCAGGACTTTCGACAGGCTGCACAAGTGCGGAAGAAACTGGATTGAGGAGCTGCCGGTGGTTCTTTGGTCGATCAGGACGACGCCAAATCGAGCCACTGGCCAGACACCTTTCGCTCTAGTCTATGGAGCAGAGGCAGTTCTCCCCACGGAACTCGTATACGGGTCACCTCGAGTGCTCGCTTATGATGAGCTTGAGCAAGAGCAGCTGCGACAAGATGACGCGCTGCTCCTTGAGGAAGACCGTCTTCAGGCTGCTGTACGAGCTGCTCGCTACCAGCAAGCTTTGCGCCGCTACCATAGCCGCAAAGTTAACGCGAGAAGTCTCGAGGGAGGCGACCTTGTTCTTCGGCGTGTTCAGTCCGCCAAGAATTCCAACAAGTTGACGCCGAAGTGGGAAGGCCCTTACCGGGTGAAACGAGTCACTAGGCCTGGCGCTGTCCGCCTTGAGACCGAAGATGGCATTCCGGTGAGCAACTCCTGGAACATTGGGCATCTTCGTAAGTTTTACCCGTAAGGCGCGGTTGCCGGAACCCATTCCGGCAACCACCTTTTGTACAAGTCTTGCCGCTGTTGCATGTAATCCTTTATACAAAGCCGGGCGCAGACCCCGTGCATAAAGCTCATGTGCTCCGCACATCTTGTCAATTTCATGCTTTCTATTTTTTTTGCATGTGTTATCTGACACTTTGTGCAGCACCTAACCCCGGTAAGCAACAACGAGCCATAAGGCTCCATATCTTTATTTTCTCCTCTTTCTTTTTTCTCAAGGAAAGGAAGGTTCCCTCGCCCACAAGTTTGCCGGGGGGGAAAGGAGAAGATAATGGTATGGACCAGGCGTCATTCAAGAAAGTTTCGCCTTACCGGGAAGCAAACAACAGAAAAGCTAAGTTGCCAAAGTTTGAGCAATCAGATTTTTAAAATTTTTAAGTTATCTTCCTTGAACGACCGTGCTTTGTATGGAAAACCTGTGCGCGGAGGAACCAACTCGTAGCTAGTTGCGCCCTTACTTTGTTTCGAGTCCGCTCAACAACTTACGTGAGCTGCGACTAGTTGCGACAAGGTTTCTTGTCGGTAGCGGCACCGCCAGCAGGCTGCTGACGCCCCGCACTCAGCGCTCGCGGCTAAGGTGCCTGCGCCGGCAAGTTCCCTAAAAGCGTAGGGAAAAAACATACAAAGGAAGTAATCAAGTAAAGGAGATAACATTGCAATCATTACCCGGAATAGAGTTATATTACAAGGTAGCTTGTCGCGGCTCTAATAGATTGTTCTCATAACATGACCAGCAGCGACAAGAAAAGAAGAAAACGGGCGGCCTGGTCTACGCGATCGCCCTCAATCCTCTTGATCCCGCTCACCTTGTCCACAACGGGTGCGACAAGGGTCTTGAGCGCCTCCAGATCAGCATCCGGCGGCAGGGTCTTGAGGACGTTGGTGAGGTTGAGGCCCGGGTTGCGGAAGGCCACCTTCACCAACAACTTTTGAAGAGCTCCCGCGCAGATCTTGCGCGACTCGTCGACCAGCTGCTTTGGGATCCTCTCCCGGAGTCGCTGGAGGGCCGTCGCCACGCCTTTGAAGAACAAGATGAGCTTGGCGCTGGGTTGGAGGTTCTCGTCGGAGGGATACCCGAGATCCTCCATCCCCAGCTGCGCCAGCTCCCTGTCAATGTCTGCGGCAACATTCACGAGACCCTCCGTCCAGTGCTCCACATTCTCCCTAAAAGTGTTCTGGGCGGCAGCGGCACTCGCCAGCAGCGCCTTGTCGGCCTTGACCTCCTCCTTCAAGGCCGCCTCCTGCTCCCTAGCGCCGTCCAGCGTCTTGATCAAAGTAGTCAGCTTCAACTCAAGATCTGCGTTGGAGTCCTTGGCGGCGCTAAGCTCCTTGCCCTTCTCAGCGAGACGAGCCTGCAGCTCTGAGTGGCTGTAGGCGTCCTTCTCCCGCTCACGCTTGAGCGCGGCAAGCTCTTCACCGCTCGCCTTGAGATCGGCCTCCAGCTGCGCCACCTTCGTCTCCAGCTCCTTCTTGGCGGCCTCGGCAGCTGCGGCAGCATCCTCCGCTTGCTTGAGGGCTCCGCCGAATGTTCGCTCGCGCGCGGCAAACTCCTCCTCGTGGCTGTCAAGGCTGACCTTCCGCTGCGCCAGCTCGCCCTCCTGCGTAGACAGCTTTTCAGCGGCAAGCCGTTGTTGCTCTTCGACTTCAGCCCTCTCGAGGAGGAAGGCCTTCTGCTCCTCGGCGAGTTGTGCCCGCTCCTCTCCCAGGGACCGGAGAGCTTCCTGGTTGAAACCCCGGAGCTCCTCCGCGTGCTTTTCGATGTCCACTCCCACCTTCGCAACAAGCGCCTCGCGGGATTCCAGCTTGGCTTGCCGGGCATGGTAGAGCGACACCAGCTTCCGCAGCAGCCGCTCCTCCTCAGGCTCGCTGCCGCTGCTGCTCAACGCGTCAACCAGCGTCAGCCCAGCGGAGGCGAGCACCTCTCCGCCGAAGCTCTCTCCTTCGACCGGCGCCCTGGAGCTTGACGCCCAGGGGAGGTTGATGAAGACGCCATCGCCGGCCTTTAAGTAGACGCCTGGCTGGGGCTCTTCAGAGCCTGATGCTGCGGCAGAGGCGGAGGGATCGGCGGTCGGCGTAGCGCCTGGTGCTCCTGCGGCCTCAGGGCCGTCAGCACGATTGCCAGACCCCCCCCGCCTGCTTCTGCGGCGGCAGCTTTGGCAGCCTCTACGCCGGCGGGATCGTCAGCGCCGGCTGCTTCTTCGGTGGCAGCAGCGTCGTCGGTGACAACCTCGCTCTCCATCGGCTCCGCAGCAGATGGGTCTGACGGCCGGAAAAGGGAGAAGAGTCAAGCAAATATCCAAAAGAAAAGAAGATCAAAAGAAGAAGAACCCAAGGGAAGTTTTGAAGCGAGAGGATTACCTGTACCGGGCTCTGCAGTCGTGGTCTCCGCCGCCGGGGGGCCGCTGGTGCTCTCCCTTGCCGGAGACTTCTCCCTTGCCGGAGAACTCTCCCTTGCCGGAGACCTCTCCCTTGCCGGAGGACTCTCCCTTGGCATTTCGGGGGCGGCCTCCGGGCGCTCCTGGTGGGGCTGCTCTGCTCCTACACAAACCAACAGTCAGATGTCAGCAAAGAAAGAGTATCCATGCGCGCCTAACAGCGGAAAGCGAACCATATACTTACGCTGGGGGCTGCTCTGGAGAACAGTTGCCGGGTCCGGCAAGGTTTTCTCGGACGCACCCCCTGCTGTCGCGGTGGGTTCGTCCTCGATGACAATCACCGGGACCTTGGCTCTCTTCGCTGCTCTCTGGGCTAGAGTCCTAAAAAGGAATAAGTTCAGAGTAAAGCAAATAAGATACAAGACAAAACAGCTAGAATTGAAGAAGTACAAGTACAACAAGAGAATCTTACTCTTCTTCTTCCTCGTCGGAGCTGAATGCGGAGAAGTCGAAGTCCGGCTCACGTCCGGCGCGAGGAGGTGGAGGAGTAGGTTCCCTTGGCCGCTTGGCGGGAACAGTGGCGGTGGTCTGAGACGACCCCGCTCCGGCTGCCGCCGCGACGTGAGAAGCGGCAGGAGCAGAAGCGGTGGTCTGGGTGGACCCCGCTCCAGTTGCCGCACCAGCGTGAGGTGCTCCCGCGGCAACAGTGCTTGCCGCGATGGAGCGTGTCGCGCGGCGCGGCAACTGTTGACTCGCCCGCCGCCCCGCTATGTCCCCGGCCTTGCGGAGACGCCTTCTTGGTGGAGCTGGGGGCTCTGCTTGCGGCGAGCTATCTGAGGATGAGGACGAAGAGGAGTTGATCTCCAACGAGCCGCTCGTATCCTCGGCGGGCTCGCTCGACTCGACGTCAGGCCCGGCAAGCTCTTCTCCGCCGGCAAGCCCCTCTCGCTCGGTACGGCTTGCCGCCTCTGCTGCCTCTGCCTCCTCCACGGTGAATCCAAACTCGCCCGCGGCTGTGGCTGCCGCCGCCTCTTCCAGCCTGGTGGCGATGCGTTGCATCTCCGCATCGGTGGTGTCGCGGGTGAGGCTATTCTTTTCGTCGGAGCGGACCGGCACTTCTACCAAGCCGTCAAAGAACTCCTGCATGACGTCGTCTGCAGGCTCTTGCCAAGTTGGGACAATTCCATGTGAATCGCACAACGGCATCATTGCACGGATGCGGCCGAGCGCGGAGTTGTTGCACAGCGGAACGACACCCTTCGGCAACCTGAACACTTCGGGATGTTGAGGGTCGTACTTGAACAGCTCCTAGAGCATCGCGTTAAGCTCCAGAACAGTGAAGTTGAAGTTGAGGCCCAGACGCAGCCTCATGATATCCGCCGCATTCTTGAATTCCCAGGCGGGTCTCCTTCGTTCCTGCAGGGGGGCGATGCGGCGACGAAGAAAATCTGCGCCAACAGCGCCTACAGTGAGCCCGGCAAGCCTGAGGCGTTGGATTCGGGTGACGACAATCTTCAACCTATCGTCTTCCGGGGCCACATCACTCCAATCGCTGCCGCGTGCTACTGGGGCTTGGCGCCGGGCGGTAAATGGCTGCGGGTTCTCCTCGACAATCCAGCACCACTCTGCTCTCCATTCCTCCCACTTGCCGCGGAACTCTCCCTCCAGATAATTGTCCTTCTTGCCGGCCCTCGAGATCCAGGCGATTCCGCCGGATAAAGGCTCTCCTCTCTCTACTCGGGGCATAAAGAAGTGGCGAAAAAGGGCTACATTTGGATAGACTCTGACAAAGTTTTCGCAGAGATGTGCGAAAACTGCCATGGTCAGGACAACATTGGGGGTGAAGTCAAGGAGGCGGAACCCGTAGGTGTTCATAATATCGCAGAAAAACTCAGAGAAAGGCGGGCAGAGCCCGCAGTAGAAGAACAAGGCGAAGAAAGGATATCCATTTGGAGCCGTTTTCCAAGCGGCGGCTGGAAGTACCTTCATGTGCGGATGCGCTCGCATCTCCGTCGACCAGAAGAGGTAGTAATCCTCCCTCATCTCCCTCGCGGCGAGCTTGGGGGGAAGATTGCCCGCTCCTTTAGCAGCGCCGCAAGCCGCTGCGCCTCGGTCGACTTCACAACCTTCCCTTTGTCGGCTCTCGGAGCCATGGCGGAAGTGGTGGAGGAGGTCGACGGCGTTGGTGGTGCTGGTGGCGATGGGGGGCGGGGCGCTGCTCTCTTTCAGCTTTGGGAAGACGAGGGAGCGGCGGAGGTTTCCGAGATTGGAGTAGCAACCGGTGAATGGGTGAACTACCCCTGTTTCCCCTGCTTATAAAAAGGGAGGGGGCGGACGTTCCGCCTTTCCGAATAAAGAAACCACCCACGATCTCTCCCACGACACCACATTCAACGCGTGCCGTTCGGGGAGGGCGCGGTGGATACGGGGAGAGATACGGCGTAACCCAGGCCGCGTGTGCCCGTGCCCTGTTTTGGGCCTGGCCCAACAGCGCTCGGCACCGTGTATGGCCCAGGCCCGGGGGCTCCTGTCGGTGTACTAGAGTAGGGGTACCCTAGTATCCCGAACTTGTGCACGGGCAGTCGCAGCATCCCGCGGCAAGGCTTGCCGGGTGACCGCCAAGGACCTCTGTGGTTCCTTTGGAGCCATTCAAGGACAAAGTATCCAAGCCAAGGAGACAAGACCCCGGCAAGAGGAGCTTGCCGGGAAGGCCAACCAAGGCATCTCAAGGAACTTGCCGCGACGCGCCACGCGTCCCGGCAAGGCCCGGTGAGCGACAAGCCCCCGGACGCAACAAGACAACGACCGCGGCCAGGCGTTTGCCGCGGCAAGCCACCACTCTGTACCCACGCTCTAGCACATCCACCAACGTGTCGCTCTGGGACCCTTCCAGGCGTACGTGGCGGGAGGCTGTGCAGCCAGCGGTGCGCGGTGGCAAGCGGCGCTGACAAGATTGCCATCGTGGCGAGCGGTGGCGTCCCTGACGGTCCCTTTTGCACTATTTGAGCGATGCAGACGGGCATTTAATGCCCTTGTCCCCTGCTGTCAGGGTTAGGTATGATACACTGTAGCAGGTAGCTGTACCAACCGCAACACCTTTCCATTTATACCCTTGTCTACATTGCCACCTGTCGGTGACCCCTTGAGCATATAAAAGGAGGCCCATGCGCAACGTAGAGGGGAGGGAGGGAGGAGAGAACACTCACGCTCGGTATCGTTAGCTGCTGGTGTGTACTGTAGCACTCAGCGCTCCCGAGCAAGAACTCAATACAAACCACAAAGCAGGAGTAGGGTTTTACGCATCCGTGCGGCCCGAACCTGGGTAAACTGCTCGCGTGTTTCGCCTCGATCTGCTCTTCGTGCGATCTCCGCCCCCCCCCCCCGCCGAACCGAAAGGGGCTCGGTCCATCGGTCCCATAGGTGCTCGTGGAATAGTTCCCCGACAATTGTGATTGAATTTTATGTTATAAGAATGATCATGATGCCATCATGTCCGTATTTTATTTTTATCGACACCTTCATCTCTAAACATGTGGACATATTTTTCAATTTCGGCTTTTAGCTTGAGGACAAGCGAGGTCTAAGCTTGGGGGAGTTGATACGTCCATTTTGCATCATGCTTTTATATCAATATTTATTGCATTATGGGCTGTTATTTCACATTATGTCATAATACTTATGGGTATTCTCTCTTGTTTTACAAGGTTTACATAAGGAGGGAGAATGCCGGCAGCTGGAATTCTGGGCTGGAAAAGGAGAAAATATTAGAGACCTATTCTGCACAACTCCAAAAGTCCTGAAACTCCACGGAACACCTTATAATAAATAATGAAAAATCCTCGCCAAAGATGAAGACCAGGGGGGCCACACCCTTGTCACGAGGGTGGGGGCGCGCCCCCTACCTCGTGGGCCCCCTGGTGGCTCTCCGATGACCATCTTCTCATATATGAAGTCTTTCGTCGAGAAAAAAATAAGGAGCAACCTTTCGGGACTAAACTCCGCCGCCACGAGGCGGAACCTTGGCGGATCCAATCTTGAGCTCCGGCAGAGCTGTTCTGCCGGGGAAACTTCCCTCCCGGAGGGGGAAATCATCACCATCGTCATCACCAACGCTCCCCTCATCAGGAGAGGGCAATCTCCATCAACATCTTCATCAGCACCATCTCATCTCAAAACCCTAGTTCATCTCTTGTATCCAATTCTTGTCTCCAAGTCCGGGATTGGTGCTAGTAGGTTGCTAGTAGTGTTAATTACCCCTTGTAGTTGATGCTAGTTGGTTTAATTGGTGGAAGATCATATGTTTAGATCCTTTATGCATATTAATACCCCTCTGATTATGAACATGTTTATGCTTTGTGAGTAGTTACGTTTGTTCCCGAGGACAAGGGAGAAGTCTTGCTATTAGTAGTCATGTGAATTTGGTATTCGTTTGATATTTTGATGAGATGTATGTTGTCTAGCCTCTAGTGGTGTGATGTGAACATCGACTACATAACACTTCACCATTATTTGGGCCTAGAGGAAGGCATTGGGAATTAATAAGTAGATGATGGGTTGCTAGAGTGACAGAAGCTTAAACCCTAGTTTATGTGTTGCTTTGTAAGGGGCTAATTTGGATCCGTATGTTTCATGCTATGGTTAGGTTTACCTTAATACTTTTGTTGTAGTTGCGGATGCTTGCAATAGAGGTTAATCATAAGTGGGATGCTTGTTCAATTAAGAACAGCACCCAAGCACCGCTCCACCCACATGTCAAAATATCAAAGTACCAAACGCGAATCATATGAATGTGATGAAAACTAGCTTGACGATATTCCCATGTGTCCTCGGGAGCGCTTTTCCTTATGTAAGAGTTTGTCCAGGCTTGTCCTTTGCTACAAAAAGGATTGGGCCACCTTGCTGCAGTTTATTTACTTTTGTTACTTGTTGCTCGTTACAAATTATCTCATTACAAAACTATCTGTTACCACTTATTTCAGTACTTGCAGAGAATACCTTGCTGAAAACCGTTTATCATTTCCTTCTGCTCCTCGTTGGGTTCGACACTCTTACTTATCGAAAGGACTACGATAGATCCCCTATACTTGTGGGTCATCAACCTTCCCTTTTTATGCGAATTTAATGATAATAAAACCTTGGCTTCTTATGCTAATGGTATATATGATTAGTATGATGTGGAACAAATAGAAGAATTTGTTGCTTTTATGGGTGCTTATGAAATTGAATCTATGTTTAAAGAGTTTGAAGATTTTGATGATTCGGTTTATAGACCTAAAAATTTAGCTATCCTTAAATATTGTTATGAGAATTATGAATACAATTCTGATATTAATGCGCTTATTAAGAAAGTCTCCGCTGTCCAAGAAGAGACTAATATTTTGCAGGAATCTATGGAAGAAGAAGTTGATGAAACTGTGAGCTCATTGGATGAAAAAGATGAGGAGGAGAGCGAAGAACAAAAGGAGGAAGAGCGGATTGATCACCCGTGCCCACCTTCTAATGAGAGTAACTCTTCAACTCATACATTGTTTAATTCCCCTTCATGCTTACCGAAGGATGAATGCTATGATAATTGCTATGATCCCGTTGATTCTTTTGAAATATCCCTTTTTGATGATGCTTGCTATGCTTGTGGCCAAGATGCCAATATGAATTATGCTTATGGAGATGAAATTGCTATAGTTCCTTATGTTAAACATGAAATTGTTGCTATTGCATCCACGCATGATAGTCCTATTATCTTTTTGAATTCTCCCGACTACACTATATCGGAGAAGTTTGCACTTATTAAGGATTATATTGATGGGTTGCATCTTACTAATACAAATGATGATTTTGATGAATATAATATGCATGTGCTTTCTGCTCCTACTTGCAATTATTATGAGAGAGGAACTATATCTCCACCTCTCTATGTTTCCAATACGATAAAATTGCAAGAAACTGTTTATACTATGCACTGGCCTTTACTATGTGTGCATGAATTGTTCTTTTATGACATGCCGATGCATAGGAAGAGAGTTAGACTTCGTTGTTACATGATATATGTTACTTTGTGCTCACTACTAAATGCCAAATCATTTTTAATTACAATTTGCTTTGATATACCTTGGGATCCGGGTGGATCCATTACTTGAGCACTATATGCCTAGCTTAATGGCTTTAAAGAAAGCGCTGCCAGGGAGACAACCCGGAAGTTTTAGAGAGTCATTTATTTCTGTTGAGTGCTTTCATATAGTTTAAAAACAACAAAAATAAAGAGGGGAACCCAAAACTTTTTCAAAAAAGGAAAGTGAAAGTGAGAAAGACAAGCATTGTTGAAGTGGGAGAGCTCCTTGAACTTTGTTCATGCTCACGGCAACTTTGTGAATCTTGATTACAGAAACTTTTCAACAAAAAATAATTATCCCCTTGTACAATTCCATTGTATTATAAAAATAATGTGCCAAGGTTTGCCTTTAGGATGTTTACATTTGCTTGATGGTCTGTACGGTGCAGGACGGAAACTTTGGTTGCAGTGCGTGATTTTACATTTTTAGCTGGAACGTCAAATGGTTCTGATTCTTTTTGAACTGTCTCTCTATACAAATTTTTTATTTTTCCAAAAAAAATCAGAATTGTTCAAGTATCAGAAGTACGGTCAATGTTCAGATTATTACCGACTGCTGTTTTAGATAGATTTTGTTTTTGATGCATAGTTTGCTTGTTTTGATGAAACTATCCATTTATATCAGTGGATTAAGCCATAAAAAGGTTATATTACAGTAGACACAATGAAAAAACAAAATATGAATTGTTTTGCAACAGTACTTAGAGTAGTGATTTGCTTTATTATACTAACGGATCTGACCGAGTTTTCTGTTGAAGTTTTGTGTGGATGAAGTGTTCGATGATGGAGAAGGTCTCGATGTGAGAAGAAGGAAGAGAGGCAAGAGCTCAAGCTTGGGGATGCCCGAGGCACCCCAAGTAAATATTCAAGGAGACTCAAGCGTCTAAGCTTGGGGATTCCCTGGAAGGCATCCCCTCTTTCTTCAACAAGTATCACTATGTTTTCGGATTCGTTTCGTTCATGCGATATGTGCAATCTTGGAGCGTCTTTTGCATTTAGTTTTCATTTTTCTTTTATACACCATGCTGGTATGAGGTAGTCCTTGGTTGATTTATAGAATGCTCTATGCACTTCACTTATATCTTTTGAGTATGGCTTTATAGAATGCTTCATGTGCTTCACTTATATCATTGAAGTTTGGATTGCCTGTTTCTCTTTACATAGAAAACCACCATTTGTAGAATGCTCTTTTGCTTCACTTATATTTTTTAGAGCGTGGGCATATCTTTTGTAGAAATAATTAAACTCTCTTGCTTCACTTATATCTATTTAGAGAGATGATAGGAATTGGTCATTCACATGGTTAGTCATAAAATCCTACATAAAACTTGTAGATCACTGAATATGATATGCTTGATTCCTTGCAATAGTTTTGCAATATAAAGATGGTGATACTAGAGTCATGCTATTGGGTAGTTGTGGATTGTATAAATACTTGTGTTGAGGTTTGTGATTCCCGTAGCATGCACGTATGGTGAACCATTATGTAACGAAGTTGGAGCATGAGGTATTTATTGATTGTCTTCCTTATGAGTGGCGGTCGGGGACGAGCGATGGTCTTTTCCTACCAATCTATCCCCCTAGGAGCATGCACATAGTACTTTGTTTCGATAGCTAATAGACTTTTGCAATAAGTATGTGAGTTCTTTATGACTAATGTTGAGTCCATGGATTATATGCACTATCACCCTTCCACCATTGCTAGCCTCTCTAGTACTGCGCAACTTTCGCCGGTACCATAAACCCACCATATACCTTCCTCAAAACAGCCACCATACCTACCTATCATGGCATTTCCATAGCCATTCCGAGATATATTGCCATGCAACTTTCATCATCATCATATACATGACTTGAGCATTCATTGTCATATTGCTTTGCATGATCGTAAGATAGCTAGCATGATGTTTTCATGGCTTGTCTGTTTTTTGATGTCATTGCTACACTAGATCATTGCACATCCCGGTACACCGCCGGAGGCATTCATATAGAGTCATATATTTGTTCTAGATATCGAGTTGTAATATTGAGTTGTAAGTAAATAGAAGTGTGATGATCATCATTATTAGAGCATTGCCCCAGTGAGCATTGCCACAAGTCGGGATGAGACTCCAGACGAAAAAAATAACAAAAAAAAGAGAAAGGCCAAGAGAGAGAGAGAGAGAGAGAAAGCCCAAAAATATAATAAAAAAATAATAAAAATGAGAGAAAAAGAGAGAAGGGGCAATGTTACTATCCTTTTACCACACTTGTTCTTCAAAGTAGCACCATGTTCTTCATATAGAGAGTCTCTTGAGTTATCACTTTCATATACTAGTGGGGATTTTCATTATAGAACTTGGCTTGTATATTCCTATGATGGGCTTCCTCAAACGCTCGAGGTCTTCATGAGCAAGCAAGTTGGATGCACACCCACTTAGTTTCAGTTTGAGCTTTCATACACTTATAGCTCTAGTGCATCTATTGCATGGCAATCCCTACTCACTCACATTGATATCTATTCATGGGCATCTCCATAGCCCGTTGATACGCCTAGTTGATGTGAGACTATCTTCTCCTTTTTGTCTTCTCCACAACCACCATTTTCTTCCACCTATAGTGCTATGTCCATGGCTCACGCTCATGTATTGTGTGAAAGTTGAAAAGGTTTGAGAACGTCAAAAGTATGAAACAATTGCTTGGCTTGTCATCGGGGTTGTGCATGATGTGAATATTTTGTGTGGTGAAGATGGAGCATAGCCAGACTATATGATTTTGTAGGGATAACTTTCTTTGGCCATGTTATTTTGAAAAGACATGACTTCTTTATTAGTAGGCTTGAAGTATTATTGTTTTTATGTCAAATGATAGACTATTTCTTTGAATCACTCGTGTCTTAATATTCATGCCATGATTAGATATGTGATCAAGATTATGCTAGGTAGCATTCCACATAAAAAATTATCTTTTTATCATTTACCTACTCGAGGATGAGCAGGAATTAAGCTTGGGGATGCTGATACGTCTCCATCGTATCTATAATTTTTGATTGTTCCATGCCAATATTCTACAACTTTCATATACTTTTGGCAACTTTTTATACTATTTTTGGGACTAACATATTGATCCAGTGCCCAGTGCCAGTTCCTGTTTGTTGCATGTTTTTTGTTCGCAGAATATCCATATCAAACGGAATAAAAACTGACGGAGATTTTTTTGGAATATATATGATTTTTGGGAAGAAAAATCCACGCGAGACGATGCTCGAGGGGCCCACAAGGCAGGGGGCGCGCCCCTGACCCTCGTGGCCACCCCGTAAGGCGGTTGATGCCCTTCTTTCGCCGCAAGAAAGCTAATATCCGGATAGAGATCATGTCAAAATTTCAGCCCAATCGGAGTTATGGATCTCCGGGAATATAAGAAACGGTTAAAGGGAAGAATCTGGGAACAGAGAAACAGAGAGAGATAGAGGGACAGATCCAATCTCGGAGGGGCTCTCGCCCCTCCCATGCCATGGAGGCCAAGTACTAGAGGGGTAACCCTTCTCCCATCTAGGGAGGAGGTCAAGGAAGAAGAAGAAGGAGGGGGGCTCTCTCTCCCTCGCTTCCGGTGGCACCAGAGTGCCACCAGGGGCCATCATCATCACCGTAATCTTCACCAACAACTTCACCACCATCATCACCAACTCTTCCCCCCCTATGCAGCGGTGTAACCTCTCTCTTACCCGCTGTAATCTCTACTTAAAAATGGCGCTCAACGCTATATATTATTTCCCAATGATGTATGGCTATCCTATGATGTTTGAGTAGATCCGTTTTGTCCTATGGGCTATTTGATGATCAAGATTGGTTTGAGTTGCATGTTTTATTATTGGTGCTGTCCTATGGTGCTCTCCATGTCGCGCAAGCGTGAGGGATCCCCGCTGTAGGGTGTTGCAATACGTTCATGATTCGTTTATAGTGGGTTGCGTGAGTGACTGAAACACAAACCTGAGTAAGGGGGGTTGTTGCGTATGGGATAAAGAGGACTTGATGCTTTAATGCTATGGTTGGGTTTTACCTTAATGATCTTTAGTAGTTGCAGATGCTTGCTATAGTTCCAATCATAAGTGCATATGATCCAAGTAGAGAAAGTATGTTAGCTTATGCCTCTCCCTCATATAAAATTGCAATAATGATTACCGGTCTAGTTATCGATTTCCTAGGGACAAATAACTTTCTTGTAACAAAAAGCTCTTTACTAAAACTAACTTAGTTGTGTATTTATCTAAACAGCCCCTACTTTTTACTTGTGCTCTCTTTATTATCTTGCAAACCTATCCAACAACACCTACAAAGTACTTCTAGTTTCATACTTGTTGTAGGTAAAGCGAACATCAAGTGTGCGTAGAGTTGTATTGGTGGTCGATAGAACTTGAGGGAATATTTGTTCTACCTTTAGCTCCTCGTTGGGTTCGACACTCTTACTTATCGGAAACTGTTGCGATCCCCTACACTTGTGGGTTATCAGTTGAAGTCCCACATACGGATAGATCGACATTGACATGGCAGGACCCGGCGAACTAGCATAACTTGCATTACCTTGACGAGACTGACATCCCTCCTGAGGAGATCTCGGATGCGACTCTGCAATATCGGCACGTCATTAACTGGCCCCTAGTCCAGCCCCTTGTTGACCCATGATGCCAGTTGTGGCGGGGGCCCGAACGGAAGGCGGGGGCGGCTACCCACTTAGTACTTCGGGGAGCTGTGATGTAAAACCACTCCCGCTGCCATAAGCTGGACACCTCTGGGAAGGAACCCTTTGGCCATGGGGCATCGGTGCCTTTGCTTATTATGGCACTTCCGCATTCTGCGTGTTGCCCTTCGATCATCTTCGGCTTCACATTGAAGGTCTTGAGCCATAAGCCGAAGTGTGGGGTGATGCGGAGGAAGGCCTCACACACGACGATAAACGACGAGATGTGAAGAATGGAATCTGGGGGTAGATCATGGAAATCGAGCCCGTAATAGAACATAAGCCCTCTAACAAAGGGATCAAGACTAAAGTCTAGCCCTCAGAGGAAGTGGGAAACAAATACGACACTCTTGTTGGGTTCGGGAGTGGGGATGACCTGCCCTTGAGCGGGCAGCCTATGCGAGATTTCCGCGATCAGATACATGGCTTCTCTTAGCTTCTTGATGTCCTCCTCTGTGATAGAAGAGGCCATCCACCAGCCTTGAAGGTTGGATTCGGACATGGTTGAAGGTCTGAAGCGCTTAGCCTGAGCCTTGGGTGTTGGAACTCAAGGTGGGGGAAGGGAAGGATCGAGCGCGAGAAGAAAAGGACAACCTTGGCCCCTTTATAAAGAGGATGAATATCAAGCGTCCTCCGCGTGGCCGTTCGGAACTTGCCTAAAATTGAGGAGTCATACCAGCAGGCGCAGTTGGGTAACCCACACCCGTATTGATGAGAATCCCGTGATAAGGGGACACGATCTCTGCTTCGACAAGACGTGCCAAGAAAACCGCCTCGCAATATGTGTAGTAGCTGGTTGAGAAAAATGGTTCAAATAATGACCGGGCCATGGCGTGATGTTACATTATGAAAAGATGTCAGCAGATTAGATTTGTGGAAATATTATACTCTCTACGGTGGTATGTGGAATTTGTTTTGCAGAACCGGACACGATCCTTGTGTTCAAAATCTTCTATGGAGTATTCAGAGAAGGAACTCGCCTTGCAATGCCGAAGACAATCTGCGCGCCGGACTCATCGCCATTGAAGCCTGGTTCAGGGGCTACTGAGGGAGTCCTGGATTAGGGGGTCCTCGGACAGCCGGACTATATCCTTCGGCTGGACTGTTGGATTATGAAGATACAAGATTGAAGACTTCGTACCGTGTCCAGGTGGGACTCTCCTTTGCATGGAAGGCAAGCTTGGCAATTCGGATATGTAGATCTCCTCCCTTGTAACCGACTCTGTGTAACCCTAGCCCCCTCCGGTGTCTATATAAACCGGAGGGTTTAGTCCGTAGGACAAGAACAATCATAATCATAGGCTAGCTTCTAGGGTTTAGCCTCTATGATCTCGTGGTAGATCAACTCTTGTAATACTCATATCATCAAGATCAATCAAGCAGGAAGTAGGGTATTACCTCCATCAAGAGGGCCCAAACCTGGATAAACATTGTGTCCCTTGCCTCCTGTTACCATCCACCTTAGACGCACAGTTCGGGACCCCCTACCCGAGAACTGCCGGTTTTGACACCGACAAAGACCACCTGTTGTTGTTCATGTACTAATGTACTGTATTGTCAAATCTTCTGCTGCCGTTCACTGATGTTCCCCAACTTGATTATTTAGTGTTCTATTAAAATTTGAAGTAGCAACTTTGCTTTCTTTTAGATCGTAAACCCATTGCAGATATGCTACTCATCTAATTTCTTCTAGCAGGTTGTGTCAATCATGTTACTGAATCTCTTTTAAGAGAGGGGATGCTACCACCCATTGAGGCAACTCCTTCTCTGCCATTCTATATTGTATAAATTTTGCACAGATTGTAGTATCGTGTACCACTAAAGAAGACATAATGACCAAACCTCCTTTGATGGTATGACTACCATAATTATCTTTATTGTTTAACACTTCTATGATTTGTAATTAATGGTGTCTGCTGAATGTATTGCTAAACAATCAAAATGTCTAGATGTTTGCAGGTTACTTTTGTCTGGATTTTACTGCTATCTTCCAATCAATGTCATGTGTTAATATCCTAGATGTGTTACTTCAGCATGTATGCGCACCCAAGAATGTTAACTGAGTATAGGTCTGAACAGTTGAAGGAAGTTAAGATGATAAAAAAATAGCTGAGGGGATATCAATACATATTTCTCGTCCATTCTCATTAGTGTTGCATGGACCTAAAAGTAGTATTGTGAAACAAGATACAGATTGTTTGAAACTACATTGGATACTAACCTCTCTCTTCAATACTTTTCCTTTTGATTTCTTATTTTTTATCTACAATGACAACATTGGCAAATGTCCTCTCAAATGCTAATTTCCTTATCTATAGAAGTAAGATCATGTCCTCTTTAATTATCATTATAGATTCTTATTCTTTGATTGCTATTGAATTGCATCAGTTCTACACATTCAGTTCGGCTTTACGGAATGGGTAAGATTTATTTTACTATCTCTCTTCATTGTCATTGTTGTTCGACTTAACGTACATATCATTGTTTTGGAACAGGTTATCCTGGCTTTGCAAACCATTACCATTCTGAAATCCATGTTTAATTGTAGAATGCCATGTTTGATTATTGAACCAAAGTTCATCACAGTACTAACTTTAAAAGCCTTCTCCCTTGACTGGTCTTGACTTGCTAAGTAAAACTGTATTACTATTTTATTTTGTTCTGAAACTTACTTTTCTCAATAATTGTCTATAATATAGCCTTCATCAAATATAGTAGAGGTTGATTTTTTTGCAGAAGTTATTGTACAACCTAAATTGGTATTTCTTTTATGTTCTCACCACTATGCAACTCTTCTTACGTACTATTTTCCCCACTTTTCAAGTGCTAGCACTGTGATCCCTGTTAATGCCAGTGATTGTTTGTTGTCCTTAGTGGATGAAGATAAACATTGAAATATTATGCGGGAAACTAAAAATAATCATTACCACCTCCAGAGGAAATCCCCAATGCCTATTTAATTTGTAGTATATTTATTGTAGCTTTGTTTGTAAGATGTTTTGGATGGAGAGATGGTTGTTTGGGTCACGTACTATATTTAGCTAATGGAAAAGGAAGCACTAGATTATGTTCATAATTTAAAGGAAATCTTTTGTATTTTTCTAGCTAGTCATGCATTCTACAATCTCATGAAATGGGTTTACTATAGCTGAGAGACGAGGTGGTTAACAAGTATATTCAAATTATTTATATATTTTTCTAATTTATTTTCATTTCGCTTGATACAATTTCCGCAACAACATGCGGGGTATCATCTAGTATAAATAAAGAATGAGTTCATTACAGTACCTTAAGTGGTGGTTTGTTTTCTTATACCAACGGAGCTCATGAGATTTTCTGTTGAGTTTTGTGTTGTGAAGTTTTCAAGTTTTGGGTAAAGATTTGATGGATTATGGAATAGGGAGTGGTAAGAGCCTAAGCTTGGGGATGCCCAAGGCACCCCAAAGGTAAAATTCAAGGACAACCAAAAGCCTAAGCTTGGGGATGCCTCGGAAGGCATCCCCTCTTTCGTCTTCGTCCATCGATAACTTTACTTGAGGCTATATTTTTATTCACCACATGATATGTGTTTTCCTTAGAGCGTCTTGTATGATTTGAGTCTTTGCTTTTTAGTTTACCACAATTATCCTTGCTGTACACACCTTTTGGGAGAGACACACATGAATCGGAATTTATTAGCATACTCTATGTGCGTCACTTATATCTTTTGAGCTAGATAATTTTGCTCTAGTGCTTCACTTATATCTTTTAGAGCACAGTGGTGGTTTTATTTTATAGAAATTATTGATCTCTCATGCTTCACTTATTATTTTGAGAGTCCTTTAGAACAACATGGTAATTTGCTTTGGCTATAAATTGGTCCCAATATGATAGGCATCCAAGATTGGTATAATAAAAACTTCCATAAAAGGTGCATTGAATACTATGAGAAGTTTGATACTTGATAATTGTTTTGAGATATAAATATGGTGATATTAGAGTTGTGCTAGTTGAATAGTTGTGAATTTGAGAAATACTTGTGTTGAAGATTGCAAGTGCTGTAGCATGCACGTATGGTAACCGTTGTATAACAAATTTGAAACATGAGGTGTTCTTTGATTGTCTTCCTTATGAGTGGCGGTCGGGGACGAGCGATGGTCTTTTCCTACCAATCTATCCCCCTATAAGCATGCACGTAATGCTTGGTTTTTGATAACTTGTAGATTTTTGCAATAAGTATGTGAGTTCTTTATGACTAATGTTGAGTCCATGGATTATACGCACTCTCACCTTTCCATCATTGCTAGCCTCTTCGGTACCGTGCATTGCCCTTTCTCACCTTGAGAGTTTGTGCAAACTTCACCGGTGCATCCGAACCCCGTGATATGATATGCTCTATCACACATAAACCTCCTTATATCTTCCTCAAAACAGCCACCATACCTACCTATTATGGCATTTCCGTAGCCATTCCGAGATATATTGCCATGCAACTTCCCACCATTTCATTTACGACACGCTTCATCATTGTCATATTGCCTTGCATGATCATGTAGTTGACATCGTATTTGTGGCAAAGCCACCATGCATAATTTATCATACATGTCACTCTTGATTCATTGCCCTTCCCGGTACACCACCGGAGGCATTCATATAGAGTCATATTTTGTTCTAGGATCGAGTTGTAATCATTGAGTTGTAAATAAATAGAAGTGTGACGATCATCATTAATAGAGCATTGTCCCCAAAAAAGGGAAAGGCCAAATGAAAAAAAGGCCCAAAAAAGAGAGAAAGAAAAAGGGACAATGCTACTATCCTTTTTCCACACTTGTGCTTCAAAGTAGCACCATGATCTTTATGATAGAGAGTCTCTTTTTTTGTCACTTTCATATACTAGTTGGAATTTTTCATTATAGAACTTGGCTTGTATATAGATACGTCTCCAACATATCTATAATTTTTGATTGCTCCATGCTATATTATCTACTGTTTTGGACTATATTGGGCTTTATTTTCCACTTTTATATTATTTTTGGGACTAACCTATTAATGGGCGGCCCAGCCCAGAATCGCAGTTTTTTGCCTATTCAGTGTTTGGGAGAAACAAAATATCAAATGGAGTCCAGACGGAATGAAACCTTCGGAAATGTGATTTTCTCATCAGATAAGATCCAGGAGACTTGGACCCTCCGTCAAGAAAGCCACAAGGCGGCCACGAGGGTGGAGGGCGCCCCCTAGGGCGCGCCCCTGCCTTGTGGGCCCCTTGAAGCTCCACTGATGTACTTCTTCCTCCTATATATATCCACGTACCCCCAAAAGATCAGATACGGAGCCAAAAACCTAATTCCACCACCACAACTTTCTGTATCCACGAGATCCCATCTTGGGGCCTGTTCCGGAGCTCCGCCGAAGGGGGCATCGATCACGGAGGGCTTCTACATCATCATCCAAGCCTCTCCGATGAAGTGTGAGTAGTTTATTTCAGACCTACAGGTCCATAGTTAGTAGCTAGATGGCTTCTTCTCTCTTTTTGGATCTCAATACAATGTTCTTCCCCTCTCTCGTGGAGATCTATTTGATGTAATCTTCTTTTTGCGGTGTGTTTGTTGAGACCGATGAATTGTGGGTTTATGATCAAGTCTATCTATGAATAATATTTGAATCTTCTCTAAATTCTTTTATGTATGATTGGTTCTCTTTGCAAGTCTCTTCGAATTATCAGTTTGGTTTGGCCTACTAGATTGGTTGTTCTTGCCATGGGAGAAGTGCTTAGCTTTGGGTTCGATCTTGCGGTGTCCTTTCCCAGTGACAGAAGGGCAGCAAGGCACGTATTGTACCGTTGACATCGAGGATAAAAAGATGGATTTTTTATCATATTGCATGAAACTATCCCTCTACATCATGTCATCTTGCTTAAGACATTACTCTGTTTTTAACTTAATACTCTAGATGCATGCTGGATAGCGGTCGACGAGTGGAGTAATAGTAGTAGATGCAGGCAGGAGTCGGTCTACTTGTCTCGGACGTGATGCCTATATACATGATCATACCTAGATATTCTCATAACTATGCTCAATTTTGTCAATTGCTCAACATTAATTTGTTCACCCACCGTAGAATACTTATGCTCTTGAGAGAAGCCACTAGTGAAACCTATGGCCCCCGGGTCTCTTTCTCATCATATCAATCTCCATCACTTTATTATTGCTTTGCTTTTACTTTGCCTTTTACTTTTCACTTTGCATCTCTATACCAAAAATACCAAAAATATTATTTATCATCTCTATCAGATCTCACTTTCGTAAGTGCCCGTGAAGGGATTGACAACCCCTAAGCGCGTTGGTTGCGTTGAGCTATTGTTTCTGTGTAGGTATGAGGGACTCGCGCGTAGCCTCCTACTGGATTGATACCTTGGTTCTCAAAAACTGAGGGAAATACTTACGCTACTTTGCTGCATCATCCTCTCCTCTTCGAGGAAATCCAACGCAGTGCTCAAGAGGTAGCAAGAAGAATTTCTGGCGCCGTTGGCGGGGAGTCTGGAAAAAGTCAACATACTAAGTACCCATCACAATCCCTATCTCCCGTATTACATTATTTGCCATTTGCCTCTCGTTTTCCTCTCCCCCACTGCACCCTTGCCGTTTTATTCACTCTCTCTCTCTCTCTCTATCCTCCTTCTCTATTTTCCTCTTTTTGCCCGTTTGCCTTTTGTTTGCTTGTGTGTTGGATTGCTTGTTTGTCGTGATGGCTCTACCTAGATTTGGTGATCTTCACCTTAAAAGGTTAGAGGAGATCGAAAACAACGTTAGGAAGTTTATGGTTTTGCAATTTGAGCATAATAATTTCTTTAGAAATGAGCTTAAGGAACAAAAAGGTTTCATGAATTATATGAATAAAGAACTCGATGATATGTCTAAAGAATTTGATGGTATAAGATCCCAAATTGCTCATCTTGAAAAATTAACTGCTAAAATTTCGGATATGCAAGCTACCTTAGTCAATAAGATGGTCGCTAAACCGGATTCCTATGAAAATAATGATGAAGATCTAAAAGTTACTGATGTGTCCCCTATTAAATATTTGTTTTGCAATATGAATCTTGATAATGATGGGACTGAATATGATCCACCTTCACCTAGAAGGCGTTCTAAGAATTTGGAATTTGTTGATCTTGATGCTAAATTTGATAAAATTGGGATTGAAGAAATTAAAACCCTAGATGTTGCTAAACCCACTATATTGGATTTCAAGGAATTTAATTATGAAAATTGCTCTTTAATTGATTGTATTTCCTTGTTGCAATCCGTGCTAAATTCTCCTCACGCTTATAGTCAAAATAAAGTGTTTACTAAACATATCGTTGATGCCTTGATGCAATCTTATGAAGAAAAACTTGAATTGGAAGTTTCTATCCCTAGAAAACTTTATGATGAGTGGGAACCTACCATTAAAATTAAAATTAAATATTATGAGTTTTATGCTTTGTGTGATTTGGGTGCTAGTGTCTCTACTATTCCCAAAACTTTGTGTGATTTGCTAGATTTCCGTAATTTTGATGATTGCTCTCTAAACTTGCATCTTGCGGATTCCACTATTAAGAAACCTATGGGAAGAATTAATGATGTTCTTATTGTTGCAAATAGGAATTATGTGCCCGTAGATTTTATCGTTCTTGATATAGATTGCAATCCTTCTTGCCCTATTATTCTCGGTAGACCTTTCCTTAGAACGTTTGGTGCAATTATTGATATGAAGGAAGGGAATATTAGATTCCAATTTCCATTAAAAAAGGGCATGGAACACTTCCCTAGAAATAAAATAAAATTACCATATGAATCTATCATGAGAGCCACTTACGGATTGCCTACCAAAGATGGCAATACCTAGATCTATTCTTGCTTGTTATGCCTAGCTAGGGGCGTTAAACGATAGCGCTTGTTGGGAGGCAACCCAATTTTATTTTTATTCCTTGATTTTTGCTCCTGTTTAGTAATAAATAAATTATTTAGCCTCTGTTTTGGTTGTGTTTTTTTGTGTTTAATTAGTGTTTGTGCCAAGTAGAACCGTTGGGAAGACTTGGGGAAAGTCTTGTTGAACTTGCTGTAAAAAAACAGAAACTTTAGTGCTCACGAGAACTGCTGTCATTTTTATTTAGAGAGTGCTATTTAGTTAATTTTTTGCAGATGATTAATAGATAAATTCCTCACGTCCAGCGATTTATTTTAGAATTTTTGGGGTTCTAGATCTTGCGCTAGCTACAGATTACTACATACTGTTCTGTTTTTGATAGATTCTGTTTTTCGTGTGTTGTTTGCTTATTTTGATGAACTATGGCTAATAAAATAGTTTATAAACCATAGAGAAGTTGTAATACAGTAGGTATAACACCCATATAAATAAATAATGAGTTCATTACAGTACCTTGAAGTGGTCTTTTGTTTTCTTTCGCTAACGGAGCTCACGAGATTTTCTACTTTAAGTTTTGTGTTGTGAAGTTTTCAAGTTTTGGGTAAAGATTTGATGGATTATGGAACAAGTAGTGGAAAGAGCCTAAGCTTGGGGATGCCCATGGCAACCCCAATATAATCTAAGGACACCTAAAAGCCAAAGCTTGGGGATGCCCCGGAAGGCATCCCCTCTTTCGTCTACTTCTATCGGTAACTTTACTTGGAGCTATATTTTTATTCACCACATGATATGTGTTTTGCTTGGAGCGTCTTTTATGATTTGAGTCTTTGCTTGTTAGTCTACCACAATCATCCTTTCTGTACACACCTTTTGAGAGAGCCATACATAATTTGGAATTTGATAGAATACTCTATGTGCTTCACTTATATCTTGTGAGTTATATAATTTTGCTCTAGTGCTTCACTTATATCTTTTAGAGTACGGTGGTGGATTTGTTTTATAGAAACTATTGATATCTCAGGCTTCACTTAGATTATTTTGAGAGTCTTAATAGCATGGTAATTTGCTTAATAATAATATTCTTGGTATTCAAGATTTGGAAAACTTTCTTTTGAGTGCGTTGAATACTAAGAAAAAAAATTGATGCTTGATAATTGTTTTGAGATATGAGGATGGTGATATTAGAGTCATGCTAGTTGAATAGTTGTGAATTTTAGAAATGCTTGTGTTAAAGTTTGTGATTCCCGTAGCATGCACGTATGGTGAACCGTTATGTGATGAAGTCGGAGCATGATTTATTTATTGATTGTCTTCCTTATGAGTGGCGGTCGGGGACGAGCGATGGTCTTTTCCTACCAATCTATCCCCCTAGGAGCATGCGCGTAATACTTTGCTTTGATAACTTCTAGATTTTTGCAATAAGTATATGAGTTCTTTATGACTAATGTTGAGTCCATGGATTATACGCACTTTCCTTCCTTCCACCATTGCTAGCCTCTCTAATACCGCGCACTTTTCGCCGGTATCATACACCCACCAAATACCTTCCTCAAAACAGCCACCATACCTACCTATCATGGCATTTCCATAGCCATTCCGAGATATATTGCCATGCAACTTTCCACCGTTCCATTCATTATGACACGCTCCATCATTGTCATATTGCTAGGATGATCATGTAGTTGACATCGTACTTGTGGCAAAGCCACCATTCATAATTCTTTCATACATGTCACTCTTGATTCATTGCATATCTCGGTACACCGCCGGAGGCATTCATATAGAGTCATATTTTGTTCTAAGTATTGAGTTGTAATTGTTGAGTTGTAAGAAAAATAAAAAGTGTGATGATCATCATTTTTAGAGCATTGTCCCAAGTGAGGAAAGGATGATGGAGACTATGATTCCCCCACAAGTCGGTATGAGACTCCGGACGAAAAATAAAAAAAGGAAAAGAGGCCATAAAAAAAGGAGAAGGCCCAAAAAATGAGAGAAAAAGAGAGAAGGGACAATGTTACTATCCTTTTACCACACTTGTGCTTCAAAGTAGCACCATGATCTTCATGATAGAGAGTCTCTCATTCTGTCACTTTCATATACTAGTGGGAATTTTTCATTATAGAACTTGGCTTGTATATTCCAATGATGGGATTACTCAAAATGCCCTAGGTCTTCGTGAGCAAGAGAGTTGGATGCACACCCACTTAGTTTCTTTTGTTGAGCTTTCATATACTTATAGCTCTAGTGCATCCGTTGCATGGCAATCCCTACTCACTCACATTGATATCTATTGATGGGCATCTCCATAGCTCGTTGATATGCCTAGTTGATGTGAGACTATCTTCCCCTCTTTTTGTCTTCTCCACAACCACCATTCTATTCCACATATAGTGTTATATCCATGGTCACTCTCATGTATTGCGTGAAGATCGAAAAAGTTTTGAAAATGTCAAAAGTATGAAACAATTGCTTGGCTTGTCATTGGGGCTGTGCATGATTTAAATACTTTGTGTGGTGAAGATAGATCATAGCCAGACTATATGATTTTGTAGGGATAGCTTTCTTTGGCCATGTTATTTTGAGAAGACATAATTGCTTTGTTAGTATGCTTGAAGTATTATTATTTTTATGTCAACATAAACTTTTGTCTTGAATCTTTTGAATCTAAATATTCATACCGCAATTAAGAAGATTTACATTGAAATTATGCCAAGTAGCACTCCGCATCAAAAATTCTATTTTTATCATTTACCTACTCGAGGACGAGCAGGAATTAAGCTTGGGGATGCTCGATACGTCTCCAACGTATCTATAATTTTTGATTGCTCCATGCTATATTATCTACTGTTTTGGACTATATTGGGCTTTATTTTCCACATTTATATTATTTTTGGGACTAACCTATTAACCGGAGGCCCAGCCCAGAATTGCTGTTTTTTTGCCTATTTCAGTGTTTCGGAGAAACAGAATATCAAACGGAGTCCAAACGGAATGAAACCTTTGGAAACGTGATTTTCTCATCAGATAAGATCCAGGAGACTTGGACCCTCCGTCAAGAAATCCACGAGGCGGCCACGAGGGTGGAGGGCGCCCCCCTAGGGCGCGCCCCTGCCTTGTGGGCCCCTTGAAGCTCCACTGATGTACTTCTTCCTCCTATATATATCCACGTACCCCCAAAAGATCAGATACGGAGCCAAAAACCTAATTCCACCACCACAACTTTCTGTATCCACGAGATCCCATCTTGGGGCCTGTTCCGGAGCTCCGCCGAAGGGGGCATCGATCACGGAGGGCTTCTACATCATCATCCAAGCCTCTCCGATGAAGTGTGAGTAGTTTATTTCAGACCTACGGGTCCATAGTTAGTAGCTAGATGGCTTCTTCTCTCTTTTTGGATCTCAATACAATGTTCTCCCCCTCTCTCATGGAGATCTATTCGATGTAATCTTCTTTTTGCGGTGTGTTTGTTGAGACCGATGAATTGTGGGTTTATGATCAAGTCTATCTATGAATAACATTTGAATCTTCTCTGAATTCTTTTATGTATGATTGGTTATCTTTGCAAGTCTCTTCGAATTGTCGGTTTGGTTTGGCCTACTAGATTGGTTGTTCTTGCCATGGGAGAAGTGCTTAGCTTTGGGTTCGATCTTGCGGTGTCCTTTCCCAGTGACAGAAGGGGAAGCAAGGCACATATTGTATCGTTGCCATCGAGGATAACAAGATGGTTTTTTTATCATATTGCATGAAACTATCCCTCTATATCATGTCATCTTGCTTAAGGCGTTACTCTGTTTTTAACTTAATACTCTAGATGCATGCTGGATAGCGGTTGATGAGTGGAGTAATAGTAGTAGATGCAGGCAGGAGTCGGTCTACTTGTCTCAGACGTGATGCCAATATACATGATCATACCTAGATATTCTCATAACTATGCTCAATTCTGTCAATTGCTCAACAGTAATTTGTTCACCCACCGTAGAATACTTATGCTCTTGAGAGAAGCCACCAGTGAAACCTATGGCCCCCGGGTCTCTTTCTCATCATATCAATCTCCATCACATTATTATTGCTTTGCTTTTACTTTGCCTTTTACTTTTCACTTTGCATCTCTATACCAAAAATACCAAAAATATTATTTATCATCTCTATCAGATCTCACTTTCGTAAGTGACCATGAAGGGATTGAAAACCCTTAAGCGCGTTGGTTGTGTTGAGCTATTGTTTTTGTGTAGGTACGAGGGACTCGCACGTAGCCTCCTACTGGATTGATACCTTGGTTCTCAAAAACTGAGGGAAATTCTTACGCTACTTTGCTTCATCATCCTCTCCTCTTTGGGGAAATCCAACGCAGTGCTCAAGAGGTAGCATATATTCCAACAATGGCCTTCCTCAAATGCCCTAGGTCTTCGTGAGCAAGCAAGTTGGATGCACACCCACTTAGTTTCTTTTGTTGAGTTTTCATACATTTATAGCTCTAGTGCATCTGTTGCATGGCAATCCCTACTCTTTGCATTGACATCAATTGATGGGCATCTTCCTAGCCCGTTGATTAGCCACGTCGATGTGAGACTTTTTCCTTTTTTGTCTTCTCCACATAAGCCCCATCATCATATTCTATTCCACCCATAGTGCTATATCCATGGTTCACGCTCATGTATTGCATGAAAATTGAAAAACGTTTGAGATTACTAAAGTATGAAACAAATTCTTGGCATGTCATCGGGGTTGTGCATGATGAGAGCATTCTTGTGTGACAAAAATGGAGCATGACCAAACTATATGATTTTGTAGGGATGAACTTTCTTGGCCATGTTATTTTGAGAAGACATGATTGCTTAGTTAGTATGCTTAAAGTATTATTATTTTTATGTCAATATTAAACTTTTGTCTTGAATCTCTCGGATCTGAATATTCATGCCACAATAAAGAAAAATACATTGAGAATTATGCTAGGTAGCATTCCACATCAAAAATTCTATTTTTTTCATTTACCTACTCGAGGACGAGCATGAATTAAGCTTGGGGATGCTTGATATGTCTCCAACGTATCTATAATTTTTTATTGTTCCATGATATTATATTATCTGTTTTGGATGTTTAATGGGCTTTATTATACACTTTTATTTTATTTTTGGGACTAACCTACTAACCCAAGGCCTAGTGCAAATTGCTGTTATTTTTTGCCTATTTCAGTGTTTCGCAGAAAAGGAATATCAAACGGAATCCAAACGGAATGAAACCTTCGGGAGAGTTATTTTTGGAACAAACATGATCCAGGGGACTTGGAGTAGACGTCAAGAAAGGAGCGAGGAGGCCACGAGACAGGGAGGTGCACCTGCCCCCTGGGCGAGCCCCCCACCCTCGTGGGTCCCTCGCAGCTCTACCGACCTACTTCTTCCTCCTATATATATATATATATATATATATATATATATATATATATATATATATATCCATATACCCCCAAAACATCGAGGAGCACCACGAAACCCTATTTCCACCGCCGCAACCTTTTGTACCCAAGAGATCCCATCTTGGGGCCTTTACCGGAGCTCCGCCGGAGGGGCAATCGATCACGGAGGGATTCTACATCAACACCATAGCCTCTCTGATGATGTGTCAGTAGTTTACCACAGACCTTCAGGTCCATAGTTATTAGCTAGATGGCTTCTTCTCTCTCTTTGGATCTCAATACAAAGTTCTCCTCGATCTTCTTAGAGATCTATTCGATGTAATTCTTTTTGCGGTGTGTTTGTCGAGATCCGATGAATTGTAGGTTTATGGTCAAGATTATCTATGAACAATATTTGATTCTTCTCTGAAATATTTTATGATTTGTTATCTTTGCAAGTCTCTTTGAATTATCAGATTGGTTTGGCCTACTAGATTGATCTTTCTTGCAATGGGAGAAGTGCTTAGCTTTGGGTTCAATCTGAAGGAAATATGCCCTAGAGGCAATAATAAAATTGTTATTTATATTTCCTTATATCATGATAAATGTTTATTATTCATGCTAGAATTGTATTAACCGGAAACTTAGTACATGTGTGAATACATAGACAAACAGAGTGTCACTAGTTTGCCTGTACTTGACTAGCTCGTTGCATCAATGATGATTATGTTTCCTAACCATAGACATGAGTTGTCATTTGATTAATGGGATAACATCATTAGAGAATGATGTGATTGACTTGACCCATCCGTTAGCTTAACACGATGATCGTTTAGTTTGTTGCTATTGCTTTCTTCATGACTTATACATGTTCCTATGACTATGAGATTATGCAACTCCCGAGTACCGGAGGAACACTTTGTGTGCTACCAAATGTCACAACGTAACTGGGTGATTATAAAGGTGCTCTACAGGTGTCTCCGATGGTGCTTGTTGAGTTGGCATAGATCGAGATTTGGATTTGTCACTTCGATTGTCGGAGAGGTATCTCTGGGTCCTCTCGGTAATGCACATCACTATAAGCCTTGCAAGCATTGTGACTAATGAGTTAGTTGCGGGATGATGCATTACAGAATGAGTAAAGAGACTTGCAGGTAACGAGATTGAACTAGGTATAAGGATACCAATGATCGAATCTCGGGCAAGTAACATACCGATGACAAAGGGAACAACATATGTTGTTATGTGGTTTGACCGATAAAGATCTTCGTAGAATATGTAGGAGCCAATATGAGCATCTAGGTTCTGCTATTGGTTATTGACCAGAGACGATTCTCGGTCATGTCTACATAGTTCTCGAACCCGTAGGGTCCGCACGCTTAAGGTTTCGATGACAGTTATATTATGAGTTTATGAGTTTTGATGTACCAAAGGTAGTTCAGAGTCCCGGATATGATCACGGACATGATGAGGAGTCTCGAAATGGTCGAGACATAAAGATCGATATATTGGAAGCCTATATTTGGATATCTGAATAGTTTTGGGTGAAATCGGGATTTTACCGGAGTACCGGGAGGTTATCGGAACCCCTAGGTAAATATATGGGCCTTATTGGGCCATAGTGGAGAGAGAGAGGAGACCAGGGCAGGCCGTGCACCCCATCTCCCTCTGGTCTGAACTGGACTAGGAGGGGGGGGCCCCCTTTCCTTCCTCCCTCTCTCCCGCTTCCTTCTCTCCTAGTCCAACTAGGGGGGGGGGGAATCCTACTCCCGGTGGGAGTAGGACTCTGCTACGTCTTGAGCTTGCGTTGGTTTTCCCCGAAGAGGAAGGGATGATGCAACAGAGTAGCGTAAGTATTTCCCTTAGTTTTTGAGAACCAAGGTATCAATCCAGTAGGAGCCCACGCTCAAGTCCCTCGTACCTGCACAAAGCGATAGCTACTCGCAACCAACGCGATTAGGGGTTGTCAAGCCCTTCACGGTCACTTACGAGAATGAGATCTGATAGATAGAATATTTTTGGTATTTTTGATATAAAGATGCAAAGTAAAAAGTAAATGCAAAGTAAATAGCAAAGCAATATAAAATTAATGGAGATTGATATGATGAGAATAGACCCGGGGGCCATAGGTTTGACTAGTGGATTCTCTCAAGAGCATAAGTATTCGACAGTGGGTGAACAAATTACTGTTGAGCAATTGCTAGAATTGTGCATAATTATGAGAATATCTAGGCATGATCATGTATATAGGCATCACGTCCGTGACAAGTAGATCGAAACGATTCTGCATCTACTACTATTACTCCACTCATCGACCGCTATCCAGCATGCATCTAGAGTATTAAGTTAAAAACAGAGTAACGCCTTAAGCAAGACGACATGATGTAGAGAGATAAATTCATGCAATATGAAATAAACCCCATCTTGTTATCCTCGATGGCAACGATACAATACGTGCCTTGCTGCCCCTTCTGTCACTGGGTAAGAACACCGCAAGATCGAACCCAAAGCTAAGCACTTCTCCCATGGCAAGAACTACCAATATAGTTGGCCAAACCAAACGGATAATTCGAAGAGACTTGCTAAGATAACCAATCATGCATAAAAGAATTCAGAGAAGATTCAAATATTATTCATAGATAGACTTGATCATAAACCCACAATTCATCGGTCTCAACAAACACATCGCAAAAAGAAGATTACATCGAATAGATCTCCACAAGAGAGGGGGAGAACTTTGTCTTGAGATTCAAAGAGAGAGAATAAGCCATCTAGCTACTAACTATGGACCCGAAGGTCTGAGGTAAACTACTCACACTTCATCGGAGGGGCTAGGATGATGTAGAAGCCCTCCGTGATGACGGCCCTCTTCCGGCGGAGCTCCGGAACAGGCCCCAAGATGGGATCTCGTGGATATAGAAAGTTGCGGCGGTGGAATTAGGGTTTTGGCTCCCGTTCTGATCGTTTGGGGGTACGTGTGTATATATAGGAGGAAGGAGTACGTCGGTGGAGCACCGAGGGGCCCACGAGGCAGGGGGC